>NC_069384.1:138769000-138896500 GCF_027475565.1 Acinonyx jubatus
CCTTATCTTGGCCTCTCATTCTGAAAGGGTCCTGACTTTGGAAGCGACAAGGATGTCATTTGCGGAAGTACAGCCTTGATCACTGACCTTGCATTTTTGAAAATGGTTTCCAGTGAAAGTGATTATGTTATTTTGAAATAGAAAAAGCTACATGTATCACATCAGCTTCTCATCTGAGACTTAGTGGAGAAAAGATAATGTACTACAAGCATAATACGTTCACAGTAATTATACAGGGCTTCAGGATAACCTTATTATTGGGGGGAAAGTAGCAACTTTTTTTATTTCAAAAATTTTTTTAATGTTTATTTATTTTGAGGGAGAGAGAGAGAGACAGAGCATGAGCAGGGGAGGGGCAGAGAGAGAGGGAAACACAGAATCTGAAGCAGGCTCCAGGTTCTGAAGCAAGCTCCGGGAACTCAGAGCACAATGTGGGGCTCGAACTCACGAGCCATGAGATCATGACCTGAGCCAAAGTCGGACGCTCCACTGACTGAGCCACCCAGGCGCCCCTGGGAAAGTAGCAACTTAAAACTATAGAATATAATCATCTGCAGAACATAATTAGCATCATCCAGAGAACAGCTGCTGGTGTTTGTGAAGGTCTGAAACTACTCCAAGGGTCATTCTTTTCCCAGTTGTTGTCAAAGCAAGCCAGCAGCTTCCGGGAAGATTGTTTGGCACATTCTTAAAAAAACTAAATATATTATTACATATGATCCACCAATCACTCTCTTTGGTATTTACCCAAAGGAGGTGAGAACTTATATCTACACGAAAACCTACACATGACTATTTATAGTAACTTTATTCATAATTGCCAAAACTTGGAAGCAATCCAATAACTTTCACTAGGTGAAGGGATAAACGTCCTGCAGTACATCCAGATAATGGAATATTACTCAATGCTAAAAAGAAATAAACTATCAAACCATGAAAAGACATGCAGGAATGCGTATTTCTAAGTGAAAGAAGTCAATTTCGAAATGTGATATACTATTTGATTCCAACCATATGACATTCTGGAAAAGGCAAGTTGGGAACAGTAAAAAGGTGAGTGATTGGCAAGGATTGGAGGGCAGGGGAAGGGATGAAAAGGCAGAGCACAGAGGATTTCCAGGCTGGAAAATAGCCTGTATGATACTATAATGATGGATGCATGTCATTATACATTTGTCCAAAGCCATAGAAGGTACACCACCATAAGTGAACCATAATGTGAGCTGTGGACTTTGATTATGCTATGTCACTGTAGATTCAACTGTAATGAATGTACCAGTCTTGTGGGGGATGTTGCTAATGAAGGAGGTTGTGAATGTGTGCAGGCAAGTGGTATATGGGAAATGTCTGTACCTTCCCCCCACTTTTGCTGTGATCTGAAAGCTGAAAATGGTCTTAATAGGAAAGCACAACAAATTGCAGTATCTTACTCATGATCTCAATCTTCAGAATGAATATGGTGTCACTCTTCATTTCCCCTCACCAGGGTTTGGGGCTATTTCATGACCCTTGAAAACATGTTCTGACATATAAGTCATGGATGAGTTGAGGGGAAAGGGATAAGGGTGTTCAATGTTTACTCCTTTTCAAAAAGTTGGTTGAAGGAAATACATATGTCATATCCCCCTTTCTCATGGGATGTTTGCAAAGCTGATGGAGACACTTTGGCACTTTGCCTTTTCAGACTCTTTCCACATTGAAGAGACTATATCCTCGTCTGTCATTCTGGATATTCGCTTTTCTGAAAGAGTATACTGGAGTTTCTTAACGATCCATAAATATTTGTAGAATATCAAATGATGGTGAAGGGTGAAATGCATTTGTTTTTTCTGATTATAAGTATCCTTTCTCTTCTGGGATAGGGGTTTCCTCTATAGACTTGGAGGAATAGAAAGGTATTTATTCCATTCTAAAGCTCTGTCAAAGATAAGAATCTGTGGGGAAATTTTTTATCTTTGGGATTAAAGAGAATTGATTAGAGGGCATGAAACTACATTCATGATGGCTATAAGCCCTTTTTATCCCCTCACATAGATAGTGGATAGTAGTTGGATTTTAGGTCTGTGGAATAATCACAATTGAAAACATAATATGAAAAACAGAATTTTTTCTCTTCTAGAAATCGCAGACTGGTTAGATAAGACAAATAACATACATATTTTCGGAAATCATGTATTTTGAAAATGTGAGAGCATTTTATTTTCCTGTGCCTTGGAAACCAAGAATGTTAGCATATCTATAAATAATGGTTCAGGGTACATGCATTGGGAGGGAAAATGTCCCCTAAAATTTCATGTCCTTCTAGACACATTATACGGAAATAGGGCTGTTGCAGGTGTATAACAAGTTAAGTTGGAGGTTCTATTGGAGTAGGGTGGGTCCTTCTTTCATATGATTGGTGTCCTTATAAAAAGAAAAGAAGAGACACAGAGGGATGATAGTCATGTGAAGACACAAATGGAAATTGGAGTTAAGCTGCCACAAATCAAGGAATGCTTGGGGATACCTGAAGCTGGAAGAGGCCAGAAAGGATCCTCCCCAGAAGGAGTGTGGCTTTGCCAACAACTTGATTTTAGACTTCTACTCTCCAGAACCGTAAGAGAATGAATTTCTATTATTTTAAGCTATCCCAGGTTGCAGTACTTTGCTATGGTAGCCCTAGGGAATTACTCCCTGACATAATCATAATGTTTTTTTTAAATTTTTTATTTAATTTTAATTAAATGTTTTAATTTTTAAAAATGTTTATTTATTTTTGAGAGAGAGAGAGAGAGAGAGAGACAGAGTGTGAGTGGAGGAGGGCCAGAGAGAGGGAGACACAGAATCGGAAGCAGGCTCTAAGCTCTGAGCTGTCCGCACAGAGCCCTACATGGGGCTCAAACCACGAACCGTGAGAACATGACCTGAGCCGAAGTCGGATGCCCAGCTGACTGAGCCACCCAGGTGACCCATAATGTATATACTTTAAAAGTCATGACAAATGTCCAAACATTGGGAAATGAATTAGTTCATTGTGGTATATCAATAAAATATTTTATTACCTATAAATCTAACAAACGTGTGAACTTTAGAGATATACGGAAAAGTATAAATAATAAATAGTGATCATATGCTATGTACACAATTATTACAATCATAGAAGAAGAATCTATGTATAACAATAGAGGTTTAGGAAAAGATCTTTATCCTTATATAATTGGGAGAATACAGTACAATTTTTTTTATTCTTTTAATAGAAGGAACATTTAGATATATAGCAGATATATAGCAGGATTCTCACACAGAGAAATGGGACACCGAGGCTTTCTTTGTCCAGGAAGCAACTTTATTCATTGAGCAGGCACAGGCTCAGTGGGTTCCTACCCAAAAAATTGAGCCCCTGAGAGCAGCGGGGTGTAGCCTTTGATGCAATTTCTACTTCTTTGTCTCCTGTATATGGTGACACATATAGTCTGATTGGACACAGTCCAAGTTAAAGTCCTATCAGAGCTCTGCATATGTGAATAGGAGTTGATTAGACCACTTGCCATTCTTTGTTCTGAGAAGGCCTCCACCACCTTCCTTAGGGAAGGGCTCTCCCTCTACCACAGATACAAAAAATTTTTTTAAGTAAGTCACAAAAACAGTTTAAACTAAAAGTAACTTTAACTAAGTTAAACTGAGATTTGAACCAAATAGGATTCATGCATTGGCTTAATGAATTGTCCTCTTTGCTGTTGCTTTTAAGCCGGGACTAGCAGCATATATTTTTAAATGAGGCAAATGGTCCCAAAGAATTTAGGATTTGTGGAAGACTTCATGATCTATAGATTATACTGACTCTAAAATGCCGAACTTCTTGATAACTGAGGCTGAAAGAGAGTTTAAGAAAAAAAAAGTCATGGCCAAGCAATGTAGAAGCAACAGGTCTGGAAGCTCTTTCTGTTTATTTTGTAGAATCTAAACTATAATTAATACTTCAAGCCCACAAAATGAGCAGGATCGGAGGGCTTGGCTTCTGGAGAAATATTTGCAGTGAAAGTTAAGAAGCTGGTGAAACATCTTATTAAGCTAGCCCATCCATATAAATACCATAGTCTCTGTAGTGATGAAATCTTGCTGGAAGGTTCCAAGTGAGCTTTCAAAGCCAGGGTCAGTTTTCATTATACAACTGGAGTTGGCTGTTTTTCAGGCCAGCTGAACTCTTTGTGCAGGAGTATGGCCTTCTGGCTTTCCTAAAACAACAACAACCAACAAAAGGAAACAAAACAAAAATATATGTTTATTTATATACACATAAATACATAACAAATGTATGTATTTATATACATATATATATACACGCATATGTATATAGCACACGTATACATATTGCTTTTTTTTTTTTTTTTTTTGACCAGCAGGCAAGAGTTTATTCGAGTATAAGAGCAGAAAGGAAAAATAGTAGGAAAACACTCTTCACAGAGAAGGGACATTCAAAAGTGAATGCCCCCATGTTGTTCTTCTTTCTAAAGGCTGTTTTTGGAAATCAGTTTGTCATTTTGATGAGTCTTCCAGGTATCAACAAGTGATAAAGGTGGAAGAGTTAAAATACAATCTAATGTCATAAGGAGCTCTTGCCTCAGTAAAATGCAGTTGTTATTTATTTGTATAGTAAAACAGGAAGACCTTTTCTAAGTGAATCACCCACTAAGAGTCAGTTTAGGGGAGCCTGGGTGGCTCAGTCGGTTAAGCGTCCGACTTCAGCTCAGGCTATGATCTCTCGGTCTGTGAGTTCGAGCCCCACGTCGGGCTCTGGGCTGATGGCTTGGAGCCTGGAGCCTGCTTCAGATTCTGTGTCTCCCTCTCTCTCTGCCCCTCCCCCGTTCATGCTCTGTCTCTCTCTGTCTCAAAAACAAATAAACGTTAAAAAAAATTAAAAAAAAAAGTCAGTTTACATAATGATTTACATCTTCATCACAAAACCACCATTACCTAAGGCAACAAATGCCTTTTGAGTTTTCTAGTAAGATTTTTCTTTTTGACAGACAAGCAGAATAATGTGGATGTTTGGTAAATCCACAGTACAAATAGTCAAATCATTTACTTAAACATTTTCCAAGGAAAATGGTATCAATGAGAAAAGTAATGCAAGCAAAGGGTATTGTTGTGGTAGATTTGGTCTTCATTCTGCACTTGGGAGGGAATCTTTCCAACGACAGTGTTTTGTAATCATCTGTACAACCATTTCATGGATTCATCTTGGTAAAATCTCTCTTAGATATTGTCTTAGGAAATGAAAGCTTGGTGAGAATGAGTCAATGAATTAACTTAATTAACTTATTTATTTTTGAGAGAGAGAGAGAGAGGATGAGTTGGGGAGGGGCAGAGGGAGAGAGAGACAGAGAATCCCAAGCAGGAGCTGCACTGTCCGCATAGAGTCCACCTCAGGGCTCAATCCCACAAACTTCGAGGTCATGACCTGAGCAGAAATCAAGAGTCTGTCGGTCGCTTCACCTATTGAACCACCCAGGTGACCCATCAATGAGAATAAATACCGCAACAGAGAAGTAGGAGGGAAAAATACTCGCATATATTTGAAAAAATAGTCCTACCTTTTCTAGACTCTGGGTGAAAACAATGGCTCCTGAACTTCCCAGTATGATGTTCCCAACTGGATACTAGTTGTACTTGGGGTAATAAAGTCTTTGGACAATTCTTGGTGGTCATATACCTTCTGGGAGCCTTTGCAGGAACAGTTTGTCTCCAAATGAAAAGTTTGGATCGAAAAATTGATAAGCACCCCCTCATACAAAGAGGAATCTGAATCATCAGGAAACATTTTCCAGGTAGGAATGTAATCTCAAAATTAGGGTTCTTGGTGAGAGAATGTGCAATTGTGTTTTTTGTTTGAATGGCCCTAAAAATAGTTTCAGGCCTTTTACCAATGTTAAGATGATTGTTATTATCCTGGTGTTAGTTTTTAGTTTCTCTAAGTAGGCTAGATGTGCCTAAGAATACCAACATAAATAAAAGGAGAAAATTGCCTGCACTTGCCCGGATACCTGTTGTGTAACAACCTCACCGGTTATTTTTTCCCATTTGAAGATGTTGCTGCTAACGTGGTGCCACCTTCTGCAAATGACACTAACTGGGACTTTAAGAATATGTCTTGTTATGAGGGATGATTTTATTTAATTGCCAGTAGAGATTCTTTTGGAACAGATTATTTCTGGACTTCTCATACTCTCCCAGGTCACACAGCATGAAAAGTGAGCCATTTCCTACTGGTATTTTGTAACCTAAGGAATTTTATTATTTTTATTTATTGGCAATTTCTGGGAAAGTTGATTCTGAAACACATTTTGTTGATTACCTAAACACTGTTAACTTCAAGTCTAAAAAATCCAAATAAAACTTATTGACGGCTAAGATACATGTAATTTTTCGTCTTTCTCTGAGACAGTTTTGTTGCTGTCTACCTTGTCTAATAGCCCAGGAAAGAGTAAAAGGCAATAAATATACTCCTGATGTGGGTAAATTTAAGTGAGATGGCCCTGCTGAGGAGCCTCTATCACTGGATATAATTCTCTTCATCTTGTGTTCAAAAACTACCTAGGGAAGGGCACCTTGCCATTTAAATCAAAATTTAAAAATCTTCCTGCTCTCTTAGTCTAATTAACTCTTGAACAACAAGCTATTTTCACATTTTTGGCTGGGTCTACATTATAGCAAGTAATGAATGGGACTGACCAGATGATTCTGACCAAAAACTCTGCATTATCTTCAGTATTAATAAACATTACAGATAGCCTACCAATGGAATATAATATCTCAAAGTAAACAACTGTCAAATCCCAAGTACCTATTCTAAATGGACTTTTTGAGCTAGGAGATACAGAGCTATTCTAGGCTAACATTCTCATATATTGCATGTAAATAATTTTAAGTTCATAATTAGCTAGTTTTGCCCTGAATCATAATGATAATTATGATAATATCAATGAACATTTACTGAGGTTATGTACTTTGTGCCTTTATGTGCCTATGTGCTTTCTAGGCATTGCTTTATTTAATCCTCCCTTCAGCCTTAAGAAGTCTGAATAATCTGCAGCAGAAATAGAGAATTGTAGATTTCACAGTTATTTATTTTACTTTTTATTGAATTAGGAATCCTGAAGATGAAACTAGATTAAAGCTTAAGAAAATATATAATGAATGATGACCCATAGAGCCTTTTTCCTGGTTTGTTCTGTGATTTTCACAGATGCTGTTGAGTTTCTAGGCTTCTGTGGCGAATTTGAACTTGTACTGAATACTGAGGAAATGTGAGCGAGAGACTTCCAAGCTAATCTTTCTAAATGAGGACACATAACTGAATCATTCCTACATTAAACTAATTTTAATTTACACCCTTTCCCCTTGTTCCACCACCCCAGTGGTGCTTTTAGATCTGGATAGTAATTTCACTGGTTAGCTTATTTAATTTAATGTTGCCAGGGGGCATTTTGCCTATTTGATTCAATATAACCAGTAACAGTGAAAGAGTTTCAGCTACTGTGACTGCTATAAACTATTAATTAATACATTGTGGCAGGCACTCTCCTAACTGCTTTCCAAGTGTTATCTCAATATTCACAGGTACTCAAGAGGTGATACTATTATTATTGCTGTTTTGTAGGTGAGGAAACAGTTTCAAAGAACTTAAGTAAGGAAAGGTCCCAAAGCCAGGAAAATGTGGAGATTCAGTATTTGAAATCAGTTTCTGCTCAATTTCTGAGTCATAACATCTGCTCTTTCTTTCATGGTCTCAGTATCTTCTCTGTTGTCTTTGAGGATGTCAATAGTAGATCTTTTAGAGTTGTCATTTACTGGCACAGTCCCTGTTTCTTCCAGTTTGCTCTTTTCTTGTGGTTTTTGTCGCTAGCTTTGATGTCATAGGTGAGGTTCTCCACTCTGAGTATAGTCAAAATAACCCAGGGAGCTTAAAAAATAATGATGTTTAGGGGGTGCCTGGGTGAATCATCCGACTTCGGTTCAAGTCATGATCTTGCCATTCCCGAGTCCGAGCCCCACGTCAGGCCCTGTGCTGACAGATCGGTCTGGAGCCTGTTTCAGATTCTGTGTCTCCCTTTTTCTCTGCCCCTCTCCTGCTAGCATTCTGTCTCTCTCTCTCTCTCTCTGTCTCAAAAATAAATAAAACATTAAAAGAAGAACAATGATGCTTAGGACCGCCAAAGACCAAATCCAAACCTCTGCTATTGGGGCATATTTCTTCAAAGCTTGCTAGTTGATTTGTAATGTCAAGTCAGGGGTAATCCTTGGATGTCTGGATATCTGTGTTTAAATGTGGAAGACTAAAAAGCTTATTGGCAAACCCAGGCCCAGCTGGTTCAAATGGTTCTATTGTACATTTAAGGAAGAAATAATACCAATATTATATAAAATCTTTCAGAAAATAGAAGACAATGGTTCTAATCAACTCATTTTATGAGATCAATACCACCCTAATACCCAAGGCAGACAAAAGCATTAGAAATACATAAAGAAGGAAAGATAGATACACACACACACACACACACACACACACACACACACACGTACGCACACACACCAGTATGACTCATGAATATAAACACAAAGATTCTTAACAAAATGTTAGTAAACAAATTCCAGGAACACAAAGTTGATTTACTACTTGAAAATCAACCAATGAAATTCACCATATTAACTGAAAAAAAGGATAAAAAATATTACCATTTCAGTAGGTACAGAAAAGAATTAGAAAAGATTTAATATCCATTCATGATAAAACATTGAATCAAATTAGAAACAAAGGGAACCTCTCAATCCGATAAGGGCTTATATGAAAACCTCATTGCTCACATAATATTCAATGTTAAAACATTAAATACTTGCTCCGTAAGATCAGGAACGAGGAAAGAATGCTGACTTTAACCCCTTACATTCACCACTGAACTGGAGAGCCTAGCTAGCCTTCATAATTCGGCAAGAAAAGGAAATAAAAGGCACAAAGATAAGTAAAGAAGTAAAACCATCTCTAATCACAGATGACATGATCGATTAGGTAGAACATTTAAAGGGATCAACAAACAACTAGTATCTACAACGATGAAGCTAATTGAGAGAGGTTACAGGGTGAAAGGTCAATATACAAAAGTCAGTTGCATTTTTACACACTGGAAGCTAACTTAGCTCTTGACTTCCTACTGGGCTAGTTGACGCCTTGCTTCAGTATAGGGTGATCTGTTTGGTTTTTTATCGGGATACCTCAATGTAAATGTTTTATATCTTTGTTCTTGGGCTAGCTGGATTCCCTAGAGAACTTTCTAATTTTTTCTGCCTGGAGGAGCATGGCCTGGTGGCCGGTGTTCTGAAGGCTGGGAATTTCAGCGTTCAATAGGCATATGTTCGCCTAGTCCTCATTTTTGGCTTAGAGATTATACTTTCGACTATGCCTGGCATTTCCATTACAAAAGCTTTCCGTTTGCCCCCTCTAGGGAAAAAAAAATTATAGTCTGCTAATGTGAGGAAGAGTTTTCATTCAGTGGCCTACGGTGGTACAGTCGCTGGGAGACTTCCCGTGCTTTTACGCAATCATTTTTATTTTAAGCCTCTCCCTCCTTCACCCTATTCCAGAAGTGTCTGTGGCTGCCAGTTTCCGAGTCCTTTGAGAATTCCGTGGTGTAGATTAGGTCGGTTCTCAGTGTTCCCTCTTGCTAGCTCAGGCTTCAGTTCCTGCTAACTTGATTGCACTCATCCATCTGCTTTCCAGCTTACGGTATCTTATTGCTATTCTCCCTTTTTCTGTTCTCCCCATCCTTAAATGTCTTTTTAAGAAGTCCCTTTACCACCTCTCTTACATAGTACAGCGTGAATGCTTCATGTGAAATGGAAATAACACGATCACTGCCTGATTTAAAGGACTGACTTATAAGACAAATAAAGAAACGGATCCCATTCACAATTGCACCAAGAAGCATACAATACCTAGGGATAAATCTAACCAAAGATGTACAAGATCTGTATGCTGAAAACTATAGAAAGCTTATGAAGGAAATTGAAGAAGATATTAAGAAATGGAAAAACATTCCGTGCTCATGGGTTGGAAGAATAAATATTGTTAAAATGTCAATATTACCCAAAGCTATCTACACATTCAATGCGATCCCAATCAAAATTGCACCAGCATTCTTCTCAAAGCTAGAACAAGCAATCCTAAAATTCATATGGAACCACAAAAGGCCCCGAATAGCCCAAGTAATTTTGAAGAAGAAGACCAAAGTGGGAGGCATCACAATCCCAGACTTTAGCCTCTACTGCAAAGCTGTCATCATCAAGACAGCATGGTATTGGCACAAAAACAGACCCATAGACCAATGGAATAGAATAGAAACCCCAGAACTAGACCCGCAAAAGTATGGCCAACTCAACTTTGACAAAGCAGAAAAGAATATCCAATGGAAAAAAGACAGTCTCTAACAAATGGTGCTGGGAGAACTGGACAGCAACATGCAGAAGGTTGAAACTAGACCACTTTCTTACACCATTCACAAAAATAAACTCAAAATGGATAAAGGACCTGAATGTGAGACAGGAAGCCATCAAAACCCTAGAGGAGAAAGCAGGAAAAGACCTCTCTGACTTCAGCCGCAGCAATTTCTTATTTGACACATGCCCAAAGGCAAGGGAATTAAAAGCAAAAATGAACTATTGGGACCTCATGAAGATAAAAAGCTTCTGCACAGCAAAGGAAACAACAAAACTAAAAGGCAACCAACGGAATGGGAAAAGATATTTGCAAATGACATATCAGACAAAGGGCTAGTATCCAAAATCTATAAAGAGCTCACCAAACTCCACACCTGAAAAACAAATAATCCAGTGCAGAAATGGGCAGAAAACATGAATAGACACTTCTCTAAAGAAGACATTCAGATGGCCAACAGGCACATGAAAAGATGCTCAACATCGCTCCTCATCAGGGAAATACAAATCAAAACCACACTCAGGTATCACCTCACGCCAGTCAGAGTGGCCAAAATGAACAAATCAGGAGACTATAGATGCTGGCGAGGATGTGGAGAAACGGGAACCCTCTTGCACTGTTGGTGGGAATGCAAACTGGTGCAGCCATTCTGGAAAGCAGTGTGGAGGTTCCTCAAAAAATTAAAAATAGACCTACCCTATGACCCAGCAGTAGCACTGCTAGGAATTTACCCAAGGGATACAGGAGTACTGATGCATAGGGGCACTTGTACCCCAATGTTTATAGCAGCACTCTCAACAATAGCCAAATTGTGGAAAGAGCCTAAATGTCCATCAACTGATGAATGGATAAAGAAATTGTGGTTTATGTACACAATGGAGTACTACATGGCAATGGGAAAGAATGAAATAGGGCCTTTTGTAGCAATGTGGATGGAACTGGAGAGTGTGATGCTAAGTGAAATAAGTCGTACAGAGAAAGACAGATACCATATGTTTTCACTCTTATGTGGATCCTGAGAAACTTAACAGAAACCCATGGGGGAGGGGAAGGAAAAAAAAAGAGTTTAGTGTGGGAGAGAGCCAAAGCATAAGAGACTCTTAAAAACTGAAAACAAACTGAGGGTTGATGGGGGGTGGGAGGGAGGGGAAGGTAGGTGATGGGTATTGAAGAGGGCATCTTTTGGGATGAGCACTGGGTGTTGTATGGAAAGCAATTTGACAATAAATTTCATATATTAAAAAAATAAAGACAAAAATAAAGGACTGACTTATTGGAGAAGAAATAAGTTGTATATTACTTTATGGTGATACCTTATAATTATATAAGAGAAGAATAATTGAGCATCTTATTTGTAGAATTTAGAGTAACAAGTGGGTTACATGGAAAATTCCATATTGAATTAGTGTCATTATGTCCATTGGAAAAAAATCTTCCATTAAAAAAAATAGCAGAATATCTGGTTTGCCCAATATTAGTGAGGGACTTTTCATTTAATTCTCCCTCTGACAGAAACCATGTATACATACCTTATATTTTCATGGTAGCTTGTAAAAAATTTAGTGTAATTGTAACCATGGCTTTGAGGAAGTGAAAAACTACATTAAAAAAACAAAAGTTTATTTATTTTGAGAGAGAGAGAGAGAGCAAGTGTGAGTGAGGGAGGGGCAGAGAGAGAGAGAGAGAGAGAGAGAGAGAGAGAGGAAGAATCCCAAGCAGGCTCCACACTGTCAGCACGGAGCCCAACACAGGGCTCGATCCCTCAAACTGTGAGACCATGACCTTAGCCAAAATCAACAGTTGGACGCTTAACTGGCTGAGCCACTCAGGAGCACCTGAAAAGCTACATTTCATAGATTGTACTAACTAATTCAACAAACTTTACTTAAGTGCTTACCATGAATAAGGCACTGTTATTGACAGCTTTGGGGTTAGAGAAGTAAACAAAATGGACAAAATCCCTGGCCCTCTGAAGGTCCTGTTCCACTCAGTAGAGTTCTGGTATTAAAATGAGCATAAAGAACACCAAAATGCTCCTTCAGCACATTTTGTGAAATTGGAAACCTGTGTCTACATCTGTGGGTATTTCCTGTGCTACCTAGGAGTTTGACTTCTATAGTGGAGATGATTAACAAATTGGATTCTGGTGTAACTAAGTTATTTTGTTGTTGCTGTTGTTGGCTCATTATAACATCCCTTAAAATGACTTGAAATAGACTTTTAAGATATAAACAATGTGATAAAACAAGTTAGAGCAGGCCAGAGAACTGAAGCAGAGAGAAAATATGAGTGGAAACACAGAATAAAGTGAAGAGTGAAAACATCCAAGATACATGTAGAGAAGTTCCATTCCCTGCTAGGCCCAAGCCACACATTTTGTTTATTTACGTATTTGTTTGTTTGTTTTTGCAGTCATCTCAAAAAAAATCATCCGTTTCCATAAATCAGAGAACAAATAAGTGATCAAGTGATATAAAAATATAGACTTTCTCCCATGGGTCTTTATGTAGGGACCTTCATTGGGAAATGGAGCAAAGAACATCTTTACAAAATATATACCAATGAGTTCCATTGGACTGTTTCTTTTACATATTTACTACACAGAGTCCAAATATATTAGCACAAAGCATAACTTAGTAAGAGTTGTTATATGAGGAGTCTTAGTATAACTTCATGAAGTTATAATAAATCCACTAACATTTGTAATTTACAAAATACTTTCATATGCATTCTCTACCAAGGCAACTTTCAGGCAGATATAACCATCATCTTCACATTAACACCGAGAGAATCATGAATATTAAATAATTTATACAAGATCTTCTAGCCAGAGAATGGGAAACACTATTGGAAAAAAGGATTTTCAACTCTAAATCTTGTCTTAACAACATATCAATGTACTGTTTTACTACATCTTGTTGACCAACAAAGCACTAACATACACAGTTGTTTTTATTTCTTTCAACGTTTTAATTGAGGTATAACTTACCAACTATAAACGGCATAAAGTGTTCTAAGTGTAGAAACTGATGAAACAACCATATACATATATGCCTATGTAGCAATCATCCAAATCATTTCTAGCAGTGCAGAAGTTTTTCTCATGCCTTTTCTTGGTCAATACTTATTCTCCCACAGGTAATCAATATTCTGGCTTTTATTATTTGATTAGTTTTATCAGTTCTTTAACTTCATGTAAATGGATTCACATTGTAAATACTCTTATGTCTGGTTTCTTTTGCTTACTATAATGTCTGTGAGATTCATTTATCATGTTGTGTATATTATAGTTTGGTCTTGTCCTTTTGTTAGAAAAATAGCTTTATTAACATCTATTACACATAGGATAAAATTCACATATTTAAAGTACATAGTTCAAGCAGCTTCTTGTATACTTGAATAATTATGTAACTATCACCAAAACCCAATTTTAAGACATTTTAAAAACTCCCAAAAGAGGGGCTCCTGGGTGGCTCAGTAGGTTAAGTGTCTGAGTCTTGCTTCTGAGGTCATGTTCTCATGGTTTGTGAGATTAAGCCCTGCATCAGGCTCTGTCCCTCTCTTGTCCCCCTCCCCCCCGCTCTCTCTTTCTCTCTCTCAAAATAAATAAACTTCAAAAAATTTTAATTAAATATATAAATAAATAAAACCCCCAAAAGAAAGCTCATACACATTACCAATCATTCCCATTCTTGCCTAACACCCTTAACCTCCCAAACCTTCCCAAGCCCCAAGCAACCACTAAGCTACTTTTCATCACTACAGATTTGCCTATTCTGGACATTTCATGTAAATGGATTCATAAAATATATGGTCCGTTGTGACTGGCTTTTTTTCACTTAGCATAAGCTTTCAAGGTTCACCCTTCTTTTAGCATATATCAATATTTCTTCTTTTTATATTATGATTATACCAAATTATGTTTATTTATTGTCAGTTGATGGGCACTTAGGTTGTGTCCACTTTTTTTGCTATTTTACATAATGCTTGAACATTCTTGTACAAGTTTTTTGTGAACATACATTCTCATTTCTTAGTGTCTATAGCTAGGAGTGCAATTGCTCAGTTATTACCAATGTTTTAGCATTTTGAGGAAGTGTCAAACTGTTTTTCATAGTGGATACACCACTGTGCATACGCACCAGCAACGTAAGAGAGTTCTTATTTCTCCACACTATTTCTAACACTAGTTATTGTCCGCATTTTTGATTATAGTAATCCTAGTAGGTGTGAGGAAGCATATCATTGTGGTTTTGATTTACATTTTCCTAGTGATTAATGATGCTGAATATCTTCCATGTGATTTTTGGCCATTTATATATCTTTAGAGAAATGCTTATTTGGCTCACTTATCTATTTTAAAAATTTATTTATCTTTTTATTGTTGAGTTATAAGTTTCTTAATGTATCCAAGATACAAGACCCTTTTGGGTATATGGTTTGGAAATATTTTCTCCCATTCTGTGGGTTGTCTTTTCACTTTCTTGAAAGTGTCTTTGATGCACAAAATTTTTAAATTTTAATGAAGTGCAATTTATCTATTTTCTTTTGCTGCTGTACTTTTGGTATCATATCTAAGAAATAATTGCTTAATTCAAATTCACAAATATTTACTCTGATGTTTTCTTCTAGGAGGTTTTATAGTTTTAGCTATTACATTTAGGTATATGATCTATTTTGAGGTGATTTTGGTATATGGTATGAGATAAAAATTCAAATTTTCTTTTGCATATAGATATCAAAATTCTCAGGCAATATTTGTTAAAAACACAATTCTTTTCCCATTGAACTTTTTCAGCACCCTTATCAAAAATCAATAAATAGGAGGGTTTATTTCAAGACTCTCAATTCTATTCCATTGATCTTTATGTCTTTTTAAATGTCAGTAACATATTGTCTGCAGTAGGTTTTGAAACCAGAAGGTGTTAAGTCCCTCAGTTTTGTTGTTTTTCAAGATTGTTTTGGCTATTCTGGGTCTAGATTGTCTTTTTTTCCCCCCCAAAAAAACATAGCTGGGATTTTGATAGGGTTGACACTGAATCTCTAGAACAATTTGGGGAGTATTTCCACCTTAACAATGTTAAATTTCTTTAAAAAAAAATTTTTTTTTTCAACATTTATTTATTTTTGGGACAGAGAGAGACAGAGCATGAACGGGGGAGGGGCAGAGAGAGAGGGAGACACAGAATCGGAAACAGGCTCCAGGCTCTGAGCCATCAGCCCAGAGCCCGACGCGGGGCTCGAACTCACGGACCGCGAGATCGTGACCTGGCTGAAGTCGGACGCTTAACCGACTGCGCCACCCAGGCGCCCCAACAATGTTAAATTTCTGAACCATGAACACGAAGTATCTTTCCATATTTCTGGATCTTGTTTCATTTATTTTTTAAAAAAGTTTATTTATTTATTTTGAGAGAAAGAGAGAGTGTGAGAAAGTGTGAACACACACAGGCCAGGAGCAGAGAGAGAAGGAGAGAGAGTGACTCCCAATCAGTCTCCTCAATGCACTGTCAGTGCAGAGCCTGATGCAGGGCTCGAACTCAGGAACTGTAAGATCATGACCTGAGCGGAAATCAAGAGTTGGATGTTTAACCGACTGAGCCACCCAGGCACCCCTGGGTCCTGTTTCATTTCTTTCAATAATTTCTTTATAGTTTTTACTGTATGTGTCCTGTAAATCTGTTGATAAATTTTATCCCTGGGTATTTTATTCCTTCATGGTAATTGTTGTTGTTATATATGAGATTGTTTCTTAATTTCATTATTGGGTTGTTTTTTGCTGTTGTATGTAAGTACTATTGATTTCTAAAAATCTTTTCTTGTATCCTGCCACATTACTGAACTTGTTTACTATTGGTTCTTTTTTTTACTGTAGCATAATATTTCATTGTTAAACTTTAGCCTGGTGAGATACATTTATATCTCTCAGTTTTTAGATATTCTGAATAATACTTCTATGAATATTTTTGAATATGCTTTTTGGTGGCAGTAAGCACTCATTATCATGGTATATATAATTTCTGGGTCATCCTGAAGACATATGATTCGCTTTAATAAACATTGCAAGTCAGTTTGAATGATTTGCTTTTGTTTCCATACTTTGGGTACAGCAACAAGTTCAAATTAATTTACAGTGATTTCTATTTATTAGTGATTAGTTGGTATTTATCAAAATGGAAGAAATGGAAAAGACTCTGAAGACGAGATTTGGTGTGATGAGTGTTAGTTCTGAGATTGATAAGAGGGTAATAAGAAGATGTGGAATAAGGGGAGGAAAATGTATAGCTTAAAAAGCATATTCAGTAGATTTTGATTTTCTAAAATAAATTACATAAAAGAAAAAATTGAAAACATTTCTCAAAGGTAAGAAAGACTGATTTGGTCATCATTTATAGACATAATTTAAACAGAAATAACATACCAGCCTCTTCCTACCTGCTTAGTTTTAGAGGCCACTATTTTCCTTTATAGCTAAGTCTCATCTGTGATCTGGTCTTCAGATGTTACATTACAAGCAGTTAAAAAACAAAGTAGCTTAATTTAAATGTAAGGAAATAAGCTTAAAGAATTGATTTAAAGGCTATGTTTTCCATGTTGCACCTCTTCTCTGATGAAAAGGATCAGAAAAATGTAAAATAATCTTTACTGGAAAAATTAACTAAAGAATGGTGGTGAGGTTAAATTTTTCATGCTTGAACAAAATCCTTGCCTATTTGGGGAAAACTTGAACAGGTTTCCTAAAATGTTTTTGCTTGGGGAGATCATGAAAAAAAAAATAAAAATGTCTTTTAAACTTTAACTAAAAATAGGTAAAACTATACACTTCAACATTGGCAGGATTTCAGCTCTTAATGAGAAATGAAAAGGAAGCCAAATTTGAAGAAAAATTGTTAAGTATATTTAAAGTTAGAGTAATTTATTTGGTGCGCACTTTATAGAATATTTTGATTTAGAAGTTTTGGATACAGATGATGGATTAAAGTGTTTTCTTTTAAAAGTCAACATAGTTAATGATCTGAAAGTTTAAAAGTTTCTAGAATTTAAGGACATTGTTTTTATTAACATCATTCGTATTCCTGTTTTCTTGCTGTCTATTTCTACCCTTATTTTTCTAACCTTTACTTTGGTGATTTCAGTATCTGTGCTTATGACTTTTCTGATATGTTGACTCCATAGTTTTGTCACTCTCCTCATTTTCCAACAACTTTTCTGACTCTTCATTTCACCTAGAGCTGATATGGATTCTTAGCACTGAAATTCTGCTTTTAGACCACAACTTCCATTCATGTCTGTCATTGTTAATCTTACAGAACCTTTCCCCCTCTCTCACTGCAAAACATTCCTTACCTTGTTTCCCACCTTTCTCTTGCTTACCTGAAACTTGCTGCTTCTATGATGAATTATTTTAATTAATGCTCTTGATAGCTACACAAAAATACACCTTTATTTGCCTTTCCAGCTTGTGGGCTTTGCTAATTGCCAACTTTTGGTGAACAGCAAAATCAGTTCTTTCAGCTGTCACTTCTGGAAGCTGAGCTTTCCTGGAGAAAGTCAGATGACAATTATGTTGGCTGAATATTCCAAGATGCAGTCAGCTGGCTTCTTTTTGATTGACTTCCGTTCATAGAGCCTCAATGTCCTCATAGAACCATGACCCATTCGACAATTAGTTTACCCCTACTTATTTCTAGGAGGGACTATTCCGGTCTCAACTCCTAATTCCCACCTGCATTCCCTCTGTCTACTTTTCTCAAATAACGAGTTTCATCCTTGCCTCCTCTCCTTCCTAATACCTCTTCATCTATCCTCCCATTCTTTCCCTTCTATAATTCTTTCTTTCTTTCTCTCCAATATGAGCTCCTACATAGGTGCCTTTGATGTCATCTGCAAGTTTAAAGAAAATTTTTTTTGATGTTTATTTTTGAGGGAGAGACAGAGCATGAGTGGGGGATGAGCAGAGAGAGAGAGAGACACACAGAATCCGAAGCAGGCTCCAGGTTCTGAGCTGCCAGCACAGAGCCCGACGCGGGGCTCAAACCCACGAACTGTGAGATCATGACCTGAGCTGAAGTTGGACACTTAACCGACTGAGCCACCCAAGCACCCCTCATCTGCAAGTTTTAAACCTTACTCCATCACTTACCTTTCTTACATAGCCAATTTCTCGAACTCACCTATTCCTGTCTCTCAGGAAATATTGTTTTTTCCAAGGCAGTGGATCTCAAATGGGGACAATTTGTCCTTTCGAGGGAAATTTAGCAATGTCTGGAGATATTTTTGGTTGTTACAACTGGTGAGAAGGGTGAGTATTGATGAGTATTGTCTTCTACTGAGTAGAGGTCAGGTTTGCTTTGCAACATGTTACAATGCAGAGGGCACGCTCATAGCAAAAAAATGTCATTAGTGACATGGTGGCTGCTCTAAACCTAATTCAAACCCAAATTTTGCTCCTCCAGAAAATTTAAATGATATGTTTTTATGACTATGTTTACTTCTTTGAGTTCTTCCTTCCTTTGTCTCTCGCTTTTTCAGTAGCAATCTTTACAATGGAAGTCAATGCCTGCTGCTGGCTTAATTTCCTGAATTGCCGTTCATATCTCTAAAAGAAGACACATGATAATGATGAAGATTACTACCCACTGGAAATTATTAAAGTCTTCAACAGACTCAACTTTTCCCCTGAGCTTTTCACAATGACTTTGGGAGCCAAGGAAGCCTGTGGGAATACTTCTCTAATCCCTAATTGTTAATTGATTAGCCACAGAAGCGTATGATGTTGAACTTAGATACTTATTTAAACATTTGCTTTATTATGGGGGATAAAAAAATTATCCTTGCTGACTTTTCTGTACAGAAACACTAGGAAACAGCTTCATGAAACCGTTTCTTAAAGATACATTTAAAATTCAATTGTGTACATTAGTTTTCTATAATACAGGAGTACTTTCCAGCAATTATAGAATTTGTTAAAAATTGTCAGGTTGCTTATACAGATGGGGCAAAATCTGTAAGGCCCTCCTGTGGGTGTAATTTCCTACAATGAGGCCGCGGTGCTCCTTAAAAATATCAACAGATGCAGCACCATTGATGAAGGCACCTTGCTCCAAACATTTGTTTCTTTGTCTTTTCAGAGCATTTAATAGAATATTCCCAAAACATGAAAAACAACAAATTTCTAGTAAAATGGGAAATAGTTCTAAATTCTTCCTCCACCCTATAACAGCCTAGCACAGCCAATTGAAGGAGCTGTTTAGAATCCCTGAACTCGGAATGGAACTCTTATTTTCCTTCGTAGAGGCAAAGTGATGAAACATCATAAGACACAGACCTGGATGAAGTTATTCATCCTGAGGACAAAGAGTAGCTTGCAAGTTTGAATTATTCTTCACAGATTTTTAAAAATTTTCCATTCTATTCAGTAACTACTTCCATACAAATCGAACTGTAATGAAAACACAGGTGGTGATAAAGAGGGGGCTCTGAGTTTAGATATTTTAAAAACATGCAAAGTAGATTGTTGCATTAGTGGGCTATTAAATTGATCACTAACTTTCTTTTCTTTTTTTTTTCCACTGTAAAAGGCCTTCAAGAGTATTCTCTCAGGGAAATGTAGAGACTCCTCAGAGATCCAGAGAAATTTCCTGTTCCTTTCAGGACCCAAATGGCTTGAAATCTCACCAAGAGGAAAAATAGTGAAATTTTTACCCAAAGCAGACTGAGCGTCTACTGCCAATCTTTATGAAATTCATTCACTCTTAAATAAATGGATACTCAGTACACCAGCATTGTATTTATTAGCCAGTGTGGGTAGGAAAAAATTTTTTGGAAAAGGGATCTGATTAGGTTGGTGGCAGGGTCTTAAAAGTAAAGTAGAGGTATGTCAAGAATAGGAATAAAACTCGAATCCTAAAAGTGACACATGCCACTAGTATTGGTAGATTTGGACATTTTTGTGTATATAAAATTGATTTAATTCACAATCTCTTTTTCTAAGAAATTGACACATAACTCTTTTTGTGCTTTTAAGGAATTTGTTCGGAAACTGAAAATATCTACAATGAATGAGGATATCTATTATGAGTGCCTTTAAGTCATAATACCATAGCTATCCAAAGAAGGAATGATAAAATTTATAGTTGCCCATTTCAGTTCTCTCTAAATTACTATTAAAAGTTCAAAATCAAGAATATAAAAAAGAAGAAAATAACTAAAGAAATTAAATAGGATTCCTGTTTCACAGTTATTAGAAAGCAGTGATTAAAAGCACTTGGTACAACAAGTTCTACAAAGGACTTCTTAAAGTTTATTTTTTGATTGCTTTTAGAGTTCTTTGCCCTTTCCTTAAGGAAACACAAGCATCAGACTGGTGTTGAAGTACTTTCCTGACTGGAGGAAGAAGGTCTGAAAGAAGAGTTGTGTTGTGTTGTGGTTTTAATCAGCTGAATTACATCTTATTTCAAATTTTAGGAAAGAATCTTCTCCTTGTTAATCTATAGGCTGAAATGTTGTCTTTCTGGCAATGGAAGATGACTCCCAAAGAAAACACAGTTTTTGTTTGTGAACACAGTTCAATGAATTTCTAGGTTTTTGTGGGTTTTTTTTGTTTTTTTTTTTTTTTGTTTTTTCTGTTGTATGTGTGAGTTAACATTTCCTACTTGGCATTTATAAGTCAGGAAGCAAACAGTGCCCTAGAGGATTTCACTGAAAAGTTTAACTAAGGGACTATTTATAGACTCATAGGCAGTGCAAGGGGAAAAAAAGGTGTGAAGAGTCAGGGTGTGAGCGGTAGCTGGAAGCCTGTACTGGCCCCAAGGCCTAATGGACCCACCACAGAAAGCTCTTAGGAGCACCTGAAGGCAATAATTGTGGAAGGGGGTACACCTGATAGCTGGTGCACTCCCAGGTAGCTAAGCTGTGCTTCCCGCGCTTCCGTGTCGGCTGCTTCATGCTTGGTTGGGTCAGCTGCAAGCAGAGGTGGGAGATTAGAGGGCACGGAGAAGGGAAAAGCCACAGTGATCTCCTCTCCCTGTCTCTTTCACAGCTCCAGCGACACCCTGGTAAGCCTAGCCCCTGGGCTCCCACCATAAGGCTTAGCAGTGGGAATGGGTTTTTTTCTGTTGCTAATCTCTGGGTTGGCTCACAGCCCAGTCTTGCTTTTTAGCTCTTTTATCGCTTTTGAAACTAATTCACAGGCTTTACTTCCCTCCATTTAAAAAATGGCTTCTATTTCCCTGTTTGGTCCTGATAGATATTTTTATTTTTTAACTTACATCCAAGTTAGTTAGCATATAGTGCAATAATGATTTCAGGAGTAGATTCCAGTGATTCATCCCCTATGTATACATAACACCCAGTGCTCATCCCAACAATTGTCTTCCTTAATGCCCCTTGCCCATTTAGCCCATCCCCCTTCCCACAACCCCTCTAGCAACCCTCAGTGTGTTCTGTATATTTAAGAGTCTCTTAAGTTTTGTCCCCCTCCCTATCTTTGTATTATTTTTGCTTCCCTTCCTTTAAAATCTTCTGTTTTGTGTCTTAAATTCCACATATGAGTGAAGCCATATTTTTGTCTTTCTCTGACTGTCTAATTTCGCTTAGCATAATACCCTCTAGTTCCATCCACCTTATTGCAAGTGGCAAGATTTCATTCTTTTCGATTGCTGAGTAATA
Source organism: Acinonyx jubatus (assembly GCF_027475565.1). Lineage (NCBI taxonomy): Eukaryota > Metazoa > Chordata > Mammalia > Carnivora > Felidae > Acinonyx > Acinonyx jubatus. The sequence continues at coordinate 138,791,139 of NC_069384.1, forward strand.
CTCCATCGTATATATATACCACATGTTCTTTACCCATTCATCTGTTGATGGACATTTAGGCTCTTTCCATATTTTGGCTATTGCCAATAGCACTGCTGGAAACATTGAGGTTCATGTGCCCCCTTGAAACAGCACACCTGTATCTTTTGGATAAATACCTAGTAGTGCAATTGCTGGGTCCTAGTTAGTTCTATTTTTAACTTTTTGAGGAAATTTCATACTGTTTTCCAGAGTGGCTGCACCAGTTTGCATTCCCACCATCAGTGCAAAAGCATTCCCCTTTCTCCACATCCTCACCAACATCTGTTGTTGCCTGAGTTGTTTATTTTAGCCATTCTGACTGGTGTGAGGTGGTATCTCATTGTGGTTTTGATTTGTATTTCCCTGGTGATGAGTGATGTTGAGCATTTTTTTCATGTGTCTGTTAGCCATCTGGATGTCTTCTTTGGAAAAATGTCTATTCATGTTTTATGTCCATTTCTTCACTGGATTATTTTTTGGGGGGGCTCTTGACTTTGATAAGTTCTTTATAGATTTTGGATACTAACTCTTTATCTGATATGTCGTTTGCAAATATCTTCTCGCATTCCATCGGTTGCCTTTTAGTTTTGTTGATTGTTTCCTTTGCAGGAAGCTTTTTATCTTGATGAAGTCCTAATAGTTCATGTTTGCTTTTGTTTCCCTGGCCTCAGAGACTTGTCTAAAAGAAGTTGCTGTGGCTGAGGTCAAAGAAGTTGTTGCCTGTTTTCTCCCTTAGGATTTCGATGGCTTCCTGTCTTACATTTAGGTCTTTCATCCATTTCAAGTTTATTTTTGTGTACGGTGTACAAAAGTGGTCCAGGTTCATTCTTCTGCATGTCGTTGTCCAGTTTTCCCAACACCATTTGCTGAAGAGACTGTCTTTATTCCATTGGATATTCTTTCCTGCTTTGTCAAAGATGAGCTGGCCATACGTTTGTGGGTTCATTTCTGGGTTCTCTATTGTGTTCCATTGATCTGAGTGTCTGTTTTTGTGCCAGTACTATACTGTTTTGATGATTACAGCTTTGTAATACAGATTGAAATCCAGAATTGTGATGCCTCCAGCTTTGGATTTCTTTTTCAGGATTGCATTGACTATTTGACATCTTCCATACAAATTTTAGGATTGTTTATTCTAGCTATGTAAAGAACACTGGTGTTATTTTGATAGGGGTTGCATTGAATATGTAGATTGCTTTGGGTAGTACTGACAGATATTTTATATTTTTAATTTTATATTTATATTTTATAATTTTAATTTTATTTTCCCTTATACTTCTTTCCATATCTGGAAAGAAAGGCTTATATCTTTTATTTCTTTTGCTTAGCATATTACACTGGACAAGACTTTACACTGGACAAGTCTTATGTTTAATGATAATGGTGATAGTAGTATTCTGTTTTGATTACAGTTTTAATTGGAATGTGTCTATGGTTCTTCCATTTGGTGTAGTGTTTGTTACAGTTTTTTAAGATATATAGCTGTCTACAAATTTAGGACATTTTTATTTCTATTTTTCTAGTGTTTTAATAAAAAATTGATGGTGAACTTTTACCATTATTTTTTCAGCATGTATTGAAATAATCATACACTTTTCCTTCTTTAGTTCTTTAATGTGGGGTATTGTGTGGATAGATTTCCTGATATTTCTTGCATTAGTGTGATAAATCCTGCTCTTTATTTTTTACAATGTTGTTGGTTATATTAGCTAGAAGATTCTGTTCTATCATTTATCCATATATTTTCTCTTTAACTTTGAATCTCTGTTCATAAATAAAAGGGGTATTAGATTAACTTTTGTCAGCACTCTCTCATTAAGGTTTTCAAAATTCTAGCTTTTGATTTCATCAATATTCTCTATTGTTTCCATGTGTTTTATTGTTTAATTATTGTACTTATTTTTGTTATTACCTTCCTTTTTGTCTCTTTGGATTTGCTCTATTGCTCTCTTCCCATCTTCCTTCATTGTTCATTGCTCATTTTTTTCCATTTTTTTTGTTTTGTTTTCTGCTGTATGCATTTAAAGCTATAAAATTTCCTATTGAATATCACTTTAGCTATGACCTAAAAGCTTTTATAAAATACTTGCAGTTTTTCACCTTTTAGTGTTTTTAGATTTCCCTTATGTTTTTTTCTTCTTTGGTAGAGGGGTTACTTAGTAATAAGTTATTTCATGCCTATATATATATATGCAGCTTTTAGACTTATTGATTTCCCATTTATTCTTAATGGTCAGAAAATATGATAGATACAATTTATTTTAATTTATTGAGAGTCTCCTTGTGGAACTCTATGCAATTAATTTTCTTTACTCCAAGAAAATATGTGTTCTCTTATTTTTAAGTGTCAACTTCCATATAGATCTGTTACGTCAGTTTTGGTATTTTAACTTCTTTTAAATTTTTGCTATGCTTAACTTATTTGATTCTGAGAGGGACATGTTGAATTCAATTCCACTTGCTGATGTTTCTGTTTTTCACTTCATTTCCCTCAATTGTTGCTCTACATTTTTTGAGTCTATATTCTTAGGTGCCTGTGTTCGTGAGCTTGCATGTTTTTGATATGCTTGTCCTTTTCCCAGCATATGTTGTTGCCAATTTATCTTTCATACCCTGATTTTTATCTTACCTGATATTGACATAGCTACTCAGGCCTGCATCTAATTTGTTTTATGGTTTATTAATCTTCATGTCATAAAGGTACATGAAGGTATATTGACTCTAAGGGTTTTGAAATTTTGTCTTCTACACATAAATCATTAATCCGTCTGGAATTGATCTATAAGGATAGCGTGAGATAGGGATCAAATGTCATTTTTTCCCCCACAGAGTCAACCTGTTTTGTTTTTGTTTTTTTCCCCTACCAGGCTGAAATGTCAACCATTATATAAGAACTTTCCATATACATGTTCAACTGGTTCTGGTCTCCCTATCCAGGTCTATTTTTCTATCTTTGCACCAAATAACTTGGTCTTACTTACAAGGTCTATACCAAGTCTTAATATCATGACAGCTAGTCCCTCTAATTTTATTTTTTCCTCCCAAGTGTTCTTTTTTTTTTTTTTAATTTTTTTGTCAACGTTTTTATTTATTTTTGGGACAGAGAGAGACAGAGCATGAACGGGGGAGAGGCAGAGAGAGAGGGAGACACAGAATCAGAAACAGGCTCCAGGCTCTGAGCCATCAGCCCAGAGCCTGATGCGGGGCTCGAACTCCCGGACCGCGAGATCGTGACCTGGCTGAAGTCGGACGCTTAACCGACTGCGCCGCCCAGGTGCCCCGCCCAAGTGTTCTTTGTGTGTATCTTAGTCTTATGCTCTGCTATGTAAGTTTTTGAAAAATGTTGTTGAACTATAGAAAATCTTGTTGTCCCATTTTGGAATGCCTTGAACAAATATCTTGACAATATTACATCTTGTATTCATAAACATGGCTATACTTCTTATTTGATGAGGTACTCTTTAATGTTGTGCATTAAATTTTTATAATTCTTAACATAATGGAGATTCACTTAGAACACTAAGCTGGCATCTGTTCTTGCCATCATTGCCTGGTTCTTTGTAAGGCTAAAGTGACAGGCACACCATGAAAGTCAGTCCCTTATATAATAGTGTGTCTTGTCTGCTTCAGCTGCCATAACAGAATAACATAGGCTGGATGCCTTAAACAGCAAAACTTTATTTTCTTACAGTTCCAGAGGCAACAAGTTCAAGATCAAGGGGGTAGCTGATTGAATTTCTAGTGAAAGCTCTCTTCTTCGCCTGGAAACAGCTGTCTTATCAGCATGTCCTCACATGGTGGGGGAAAGAGCACAAGAGGAAGCAAGGGAGCATGAGCTCTCTGGTGTTGTTTCTTCTTCTTCTTCTTCTTCTTCTTCTTCTTCTTCTTCTTCTTCTTCTTCTTCTTCTTCTTCGAGAGTGCGCACGAGAGAGTGCTCACACATGCATGTGTGAGCTTGTGGCGGGGGGGGGGAGAGGGAGAAGGAGAGAGACTCTCAAGCAGGCTCCGTGCCCAGCATGGAGCCCAATGCAGGGCTCAATCCCATGACCAGGAGATCATGACCTGAGCTGAAATCAAGAGTTGAATGCTTACCCCACTGAACCACTCATGTGTCCCTCATGTTTCTTCTTGTAAGGACACTAATCCCATAAGATCACAGCTCTACTCTTATGATCTCAGAAAACCTTACGTACCTTCCTAAAAACCGTATCTCCAAATACAGTCCCAATGGAGGCTAGTGCTTCCACATATGAATTTTTGAGAACACATTTCAGTCCATAGCATAGTGCCACCAGGCTCTTCCTCTTGTAGCCCTTTGTTTTTCAAGACTAGAGGTGAAAGGCATCACTGCCAGGCTAGCCACACCCTCCACCATGCTGAATACCTTCTTCCCATCCTACTATGTTCTGGAGGTTATAGTTTCATTATGACTATAAAGATACTTGACGAGTATTCCTCTGGAGCCCCAGAAAGGTAGATCATGTAGGAGAAAGTTGTTCATTTTTCTTATTGCCCCAGGTCCAGTTAAGGAAAGTGGAAAAGGGATAAAATATTTACTGCATTCTTTTAAGCAAGAAAGGATGCTCTATCTCCTGGGACAAAACGTCATTTGGTCCCCCTCTGGTTTTTCTCCGTCTGTTTTCATCAGCCTGATAGAAACTTCTTCTAGACTCTGACCTTAAGTCAGTCGTGTTAATTTCCAGCATTGTAGTAAGCTTTTCTAACTTCAAAGATATTTTAGTTGGAAGGCAAAGAGGCTAGCTCAACACGCTTTAAATGGGAACGCCCAACTTTACCAGTTTTCACATTAAATAAATTTATGTTTTTTGGCCACCAAAAAATAAAAACAAAACATCTAGAATACTGGGTGTTGCAAATGGAATTTTTATGCGTTTAAATAAGATCCATATTTTCAGTCATGGCTATTTTCCCCTTTTTTGTGGGCATATCATCAATACTGTGAAACCCTAAAGGCCAAATAAATGAAGACAAGCCTGCCAGAATCACATGTGATAGTGAAATGGGTTTGGATGTTTTTCAAGACTTTACCATTTTTCTCATGTTTATTTCAAGAGAATAATAGTTCAGTGAAATGCTTTCCTGAGAGTGAACTCTTCTGTGGCTTTTATTGATAGCAGTTCTTTTTCAGTTATATATGATATTGTATGATGATAATTTAATGCCAAATTAATACTGCCATAGTTTTACAATGTCGATTATAAGCAAATCATACAAATGAGTTTTATCTTTTATATTATGAAGACTAGGATGAAGTTCTAAGCTAAAAAATATTTATCAGTTTAGGGGCCAAAGCTTATCTTTATAAACTCTTACAGGCAGACCTTATCTTATTATAACCATGTGCAATGTAGTGTTTTATGAATGCAGACTTAAGAATCAGGCACTTCTACTTGAGTGAATAATTAAAACTTTCCACATCTTAGTTTTCTGATACATAAAAGGTAAATTATGATAATAGTTACATTATTGTGTTTATGTGACATTGATAAGACTTATTTTTTATAGTACTTGCCATAAATGAACATTCCTTAAAAATTGGCTATTGCTAAGGATTACTGTTCTTGTGAATTATACCAAAGACAAAATGAATTTTTCTAGTTATAGTCTTCTAAAACAATATTCTTGAAACCAAATGATACGGTACACTAATTAGCTATCTACATACTGAATCCCTTAAGTGAGAAAAAAGTTAAGCTTAACCAGTTTTGCTGAGGGGTGTCTTGGAGGGGACTTAGAAAGCCATAAAATATGCCTGCTCCTTGAAATGTTAGAGTACTGGGGGCAAATCGCATTGTATAGTGTTATTTTTCCTGCATTAAGAATGGAATTACATAGAGGTTTTAGAAACATGGCAATAATAGCCATGGCTTAGCATTTTCCATACTAACTAATCATGAAAATACACTATAAGGCTTTGTTAAAAAGAAGTTGGAATTTTGTCCTTTAAGGAATTTCAAACATCTAGTCTCCATCACAAACATCTAGTTTGTATCTTAAATAACAAAATGGAAGAATTATTCCAATAAAGATATCTGCTCTCTATGTGCTAATCCATTGTTCAAAGAGCAACATTCTGATACACGATTTGGTTTTCTTCTGAATGGGTCTCCTGACCAGAGAAGGAGTGGCCAATGCCCCAGGTTAGACCCACACATGTGGGCACCTTATGCTGTGAAAGAATGATGGCTGAAGACTACTGGTGGCCATGTCTCCTCTCTTCTGCTCTCAGCAACTAAAATATCTTACTCCAAACATGGATACCTCACCTGTATGTAAATGCACCTAGCCATTGTCATTGGAAGTTGGCTTAATAATCCTCAGTTGCCATTTCATTATGCCTCATAAGGATACTGCTTCTACTCAAGTGGTTTACTAAATTATTCGTACCAATCCCACACACTATTGTTCTGGTTAACTGTGGCTGCATAACAAACTACCTCAAAACTACCTCAAAACTTAGTGGCTAAAACAACAACCATTTTATTTATTCATGATTTTTGTGACTTGGGAATTTGGGCAGGATTTGGTAGGGTGATTCCAGACTAGAGTCACTTGGTATTCAGCTAGTAGGTAGCCTGGTCTTGAAGGTCCAAAACATAATTGTTGCCTTGAAAGAGTGTCTGTAAAGCCCCTCCATGTGGTTTCTAAGCAGAGTAGAGGGACTTTTTATATTACTGATGGCTTCCCAAAATGAATGTTTCTAGAGAACAAGATGGCAAGTAGATGACTTGTTCTTACCTGGCCCTTGAAGTCATGCAGGGTCACATCTATCTCATTCTATTGGTAAGAAGTCATGGGCCCAGCCCAGATAGGAGGAGGGTGGATGACCACACGAGGCCATGAATCCAGAGGATGTGTTTCAGTGGCTAGCTATCTTTTGAAACTAGTCTCTCTAAGAGGAGCCTAGAGATAGACAAGTACAGAAGATGGCGGCATAGGAGGACGCTGGGCTCACCGCGTCCTGGGGATCACTTAGATTCCACCCACACCTGCCTAAATAACCCAGAAAATCACCAGAAGACTAGCAGAACGGATTCTCTGGAGCCAAGCATAGACAAGAGGTCCATGGAAGAGGGTAGGAAGGGTGGAGAGGCGGTGTGCGCTACACAGACTGGCAGGAGGGAGCTGGGGCGGAGGGGCAGCCCGCTGGCCAAGCAGAGCCCCCGAGTCTGGCTTGCAGAAGCGGAGGGGCCGGACGGAGTGTTCCGACAGTAAGCGGGACTTAACATCTGGAAGGTTATAAGTTAACAGATCTGCTCGGAGAACGGGAGGGCTGGAGGACAATGGGAGGGAGAGTTGTTGAGCCCTGGATGACAGAGTGCAGCTTGGCGGGGAACAAAGGCGCTCGCCAGCGCCATCTCCCTCGCCCATCCCCCAGCCAAAATCCCAAAAGGAACCAGTTCCTGTCAGGGAACTTGCTTGTACTGAGCAAACACCCAATGCTGTGCTTCTGCAGATCCATCTCTCCAGCGGGTCTAACTCCCTTCTGGTGCCGCAGGGCCCCTCCTGAAGCAGATCTCCAAAGGAAAAGTGAGCTGATCCTGCCCCTCCTGCCCCCGTGCACCTTGCCAATTCACCCCAGCTAATATGCCAGATCCCCAGCACCATAAGCCTGGCAGTGTGCAAGTAGCCCAGATGGGCCACACCACCCCACAGTGAATCCCGCCCCTAGGAGAGGGAAAGAAGGTACACACCAGTCTGACTGTGGCCCCAGCGGTGGGCTGGGGACAGACGTCAGGTCTGACTGTGGTCCTGCCCACCAACGCAAGTTATTCAAGACAGCACAGGGGAAGTGCCCTGTAGTTCTGCACCACTCCAGGGACTATCCAAAATGATGAAATGGAAGAATTCCCCTCAAAAGAATCTCCAGGAAATACCGACAGCTAATGAACTGATCAAAAACGATTTAAACAATATAACAGAAAGTGAATTTAGAATAATAGTAATAAAATTAATCGCTGGGCTTGAAAACAGTATAGAGGGCAGCAGAGAATCTATTGCTACAGAGATCAAGGGACTAAGGAACAGCCAGGAGGAGCTAAACAATGCTATTAATGAGCTGCAAAATAAAATAGAGGTGACCACAGCTCGGATTGAAGAGGCAGAGGAGAGAATAGGTGAACTAGAAGATAAAATTATGGAAAAAGAAGAAGCTGAGAAAAAGAGAGGTAAAAAAATCCAGGAGTATGAGGGGAAAATTAGAGAACTAAGTGATGCACTAAAGAGAAATAATCTACGCCTAATTGGTATTCCAGAGGAGGAAGAGAGAGGGAAAGGTGCTGAAGGTGTACTTGAAGAAATAATAGCTGAGAACTTCCCTGATCTGGGGAAGGAAAAAGGCACTGAAATCCAAGAGTCACAGAGAACTCCCTTCAGACGTAACTTGAATTGATCTTCTGCATGACATATCATAGTGAAACTGGCAAAATACAAGGATAAAGAGAAAATTCTGAAATCAGCTAGGGATAAACATACTCTAACATATAAAGGGAGACCGATAAGACTCGTGACGGATCTCTCTACTGAAACTTGGCAGGCCACAAACGAATGGCAGGAAATCTTCAATGTGATGAACAGAAAAAACATGAAGCCAAGAATCCTTTATCCAGCAAGTCTGTCATTTAGAATAGAAGTAGAGATAAAGGTCTTTCCAAACAAAAACTGAAGGAATTCACCACCACTAAACCAGCCCTACAAGAGATCCTAAGGGGGATCCTGTGAGACAAAGTACCAGAGACATCACTACAAGCATGACACCTACAGACATCACAATGACTCTAAACCCATATCTTTCTATAATAACACTGAATGTAAATGGTCTAAATGCGCCAACCAAAAGACATAGGGTATCAGAATGGATAAAAAACAAGACCCATCTATTTGCTGTCTACAAGAGACTCATTTTAGACCTGAGGACACCTTCAGATTGAAAGTGAGGGGATGGAGAACTATCATGCTACTGGAAGTCAAAAGAAAGTTGGAGTAGCCATACTTATATCAGACAAACTAGACTTTAAATTAAAGGCTGCAACAAGAGATGAAGAAGGGCATTATATAATAATTACAGGGTCTATCCATCAAGAAGAACTAACAATTATAAATGTCTATGCACCGAATACGGAAGCCCCCAAATATATAAAACAATTACTCACAAACATAAGCAACCTTATTGACAAGAATGTGGTAATTGCAGGGGACTTTAATACCCCACTTACAACAATGGATAGATAATCTAGACACACGGTCAATAAAGAAACAAGGGCCCTGAATGATATATTGGATCAGATGGACTTGACAGATATATTTAGAACTCTGCATCCCAAAGCAACAGAATATACTTTCTTCTCGAGTGCACATGGAACATTCTCCAAGATAGATCACATATTGGATCACAAAACAGCCCTTCATAAGTATACAAGAATTGAGATCATACCATGCACACTTTCAGACCACAATGCTATGAAGCTTGAAATCAACCACAGGAAAAAGTCTGGAAAACCTCCAAAAGCATAGAGGTTAAAGAACACCCTACTAAAGAATGAATGGGTTAACCAGGCAATTAGAAAATATATGGAAACAAACGAAAATGAAAATACAACAATCCAAACGCTTTGGGACGCAGCGAAGGCAGTCCTGAGAGGAAAATACATTGCAATCCAGGCCTATCTCAAGAAACAAGAAAAATCCCAAATACAAAATCTAACAGCAAACCTAAAGTAAATAGAAGCAGAGCAGCAAAGACACCCCAAACCCAGCAGAAGAAGAGAAATAATAAAGATCAGAGCAGAAATAAACAATATAGGATCTAAAAAAACTGTAGAGCAGATCAAGGAAACCAAGAGTTGGTTTTTTGAAAAAATAACCAAACTTGATAAACCTCTAGCCAGGCTTCTCTAAAAGAAAAGGGAGAGGACCCAAATAGATACAATCATGAATGAAAATGGAATTATTACAACCAATCCCTCAGAAATACAAGCAATTATCAGGGAATACTATGAAAAATTATATGCCAACAAACTGGACAACCTGGAAGAAATGGACAAATTCCTAAACACCCCCACACTTCCAAAACTCAATCAGGAGGAAATAAAAAGCTTGAACAGACCCATAACCAGCGAAGAGATTGAATCAGTTATCAAAAATCTCCCAACATATAAGAGTCCAGGACCAGATGGCTTCCCTGGGGAATTCTACTAGACATTTAAAGCAGAGATAATACCTATCCTTCTCAAGCTATTCCAAAAAATAGAAAGGGAAGGAAAACTTCCAGACTCATTCTATGAAGCCAGTATTACTTTGATTCCTAAACCAGACAGAGACCCAGTAAAAAAAGAGAACTACAGGCCAATATCCCTGACGAATATGGATGCAAAAATTCTCAATAAGATACTAGCAAATCAAATTCAACAGCTTATAAAAAGAATTACTCACCATGATCAAGTGGGATTCATTCCTGGGATGCAGGGCTGGTTCAACATTTGCAAATCAATCAAGTGATACATCACATTAATAAAAGAAAAGATAAGAACCATATGATCCTGTCAATCGATGCAGAAAAAGCATTTGACAAAATTCAGCATCCTTTCTTAATAAAAACCCTCGAGAAAGTTGGGATAGAAGGAACATACTTAAACATCATAAAAGCCATTTATGAAAAGCCCACCGCTAATATCACCCTCAATGGGGAAAAACTGAGAGCTTTCGCCCTGAGATCAGGAGCATGACAGGGATGTCCACTCTCACCGTTGCTGTTTAACATAGTGTTGGAAGTGCTAGCATCAACAATCAGACAACAAAAGGAAATCAAAGGCATCAAAATTGGCAAAGATTGGGGCGCCTGGGTGGCTCAGTCGGTTGAGTGTCTGACTTCAGCCTTGGTCATGATCTCGCGGTCCATGGGTTCAAGCTCTGCTTTGGGCTCTGTGCTGACAGCTCGGAGCCCGGAGCCTGTTTCAGATTCTGTGTCTCCCTCTCTCTCTGACCCTCCCCTGTTCATGCTCTGTCTCTCTTTGTCTCAAAAATAAATAAACATTGAGGCGCCTGGGTGGCTCAGTTGGTTAAGCGGCTGACTTCGGCTAAGGTCATGATCTCGCGGTCCGTGAGTTTGAGCCCTGCGTCAGGCTCTGTGCTGACAGCTCAGAGCCTGGAGCCTGTTTCGGATTCTGTGTCTTCCTCTCTCTGACCCTCCCTTGTTCATGCTCTGTCTCTCCCTGTCTCAAAAATAAAATTAAAAAAAACATTAAAAATAAATAAACATTAAAAAAATTAAAAAAAATTGGCAAAGATGAAGTCAAGCTTTCACTTTTTGCAGATGACATGATATTATACATGGAAAATCCTATTCACTCCATCAAAAGTCTGCTAGAACTGATACATGAATTCAGCAAAGTTGCAGGATACAAAATCAACGTACAGAAATCAGTTGCATTCTTATACACTAATAGTGAAGCAACAGAAAGGCAAATAAAGAAACTGATCCCATTTACAATTGCACCAAGAAGCATAAAATATCTAGGGATAAATCTAACTAAAGATGTACAAGATCTGTATGCTGAAAACTATAGAAAGCTTATGAAGGAAATTGAAGAAGATATTAAGAAATGGAAAAACATTCCGTGCTCATGGGTTGGAAGAATAAATATTGTTAAAATGTCAATACTACCCAAAGCTATCTACACATTCAATGCGATCCCAATCAAAATTGCACCAGCATTCTTCTCAAAGCTAGAACAAGCAATCCTAAAATTCATATGGAACCACAAAAGGCCCCGAATAGCCCAAGTAATTTTGAAGAAGAAGACCAAAGTGGGAGGCATCACAATCCCAGACTTTAGCCTCTACTACAAAGCTGTCATCATCAAGACAGCATGGTATTGGCACAAAAACAGACCCATAGACCAATGGAATAGAATAGAAACCCCAGAACTAGACCTGCAAAAGTATGGCCAACTCAACTTTGACAAAGCAGAAAAGAATATCCAATGGAAAAAAGACAGTCTCTAAAAAATGGTGCTGGGAGAACTGGACAGCAACATGCAGAAGGTTGAAACTAGACCACTTTCTGACACCATTCACAAAAATAAACTCAAAATGGATAAAGGACCTGAATGTGAGACAGGAAGCCATCAAAACCCTAGAGGAGAAAGCAGGAAAAGACCTCTCTGACCTCAGCCACAGCTCTTTCTTATTTGACACATGCCCAAAGGCAAGGGAATTAAAAGCAAAAATGAACTATTGGGACTTCATGAAGATAAAAAGCTTCTGCACAGCAAAGGAAACAATCAACAAAACTAAAAGGCAACCAACGGAATGGAAAAAGATATTTGCAAATGACATATTGGACAAAGGGCTAGTATCCAAAATCTATAAAGAGCTCACCAAACTCCACACACAAAAAACAAATAATCCAGTGCAGAAATGGGAAGAAAACATGAATAGACACTTCTCTAAAGAAGACATCCGGATGGCCAACAGGCACATGAAAAGATGCTCAACATCGCTCATCAGGGAAATACAAATCAAAACCACACTCAGATGTCACCTCATGCCAGTCAGAGTGGCCAAAATGAACAAATCAGGAGACTATAGATGCTGGCGAGGATGTGGAGAAACGGGAACCCTCTGGCACTGTTGGTGGGAATGCAAACTGGTACAGCCACTCTGGAAAACAGTGTGGAGGTTCCTCAAAAAGTTAAAAATAGACCTACCCTATGACCCAGCAATAGCACTGCTAGGAATTTATCCAAGGGATACAGGAGTACTGATGCATAGGGGCACTTTTACCCCAATGTTTATAGCAGCACTCTCAACAATAGCCAAATTGTGGAAAGAGCCTAAATGTCCATCAACTGATGAATGGATAAAGAAATTGTGGTTTATGTACACAATGGAGTACTACATGGCAATGAGAAAGAATGAAATATGGCCCTTTGTAGCAACGTGGATGGAATTGGAGAGTGTGATGCAACCTGGAAATAAGTGAAATAAGCCATACAGAGAAAGACAGATACCATATGTTTTCACTCTTATGTGGATCCTGAGAAACTTAACAGAAACCCATGGGGGAGGGGAAGGAAAAAAAAAGAGTTTAGAGTGGGAGAGAGAGCCAAAGCATAAGAGACTCTTAAAAACTGAGAACAAACTGAGGGTTGATGGGGGGTTGGAGGGCGGGAAGGGTAGGTGATGGGCATTGAAGAGGGCATCTTTTGGGATGAGCACTGGGTGTTGTATGGAAACCAATTTGACAATAAATTTCATATATTAAATAAATAAATAAATATATAATAAAAAAGTATAGCCAAGTACATTGTTATATTATTGAATTTTATTTCATCTCTTTTTCTTCATGCTTATTAAGCCTTTTTTGTTTCCAATTCTATATTGTCTTGTGGTACTATTCTTTTACCAATAATAATAATAATAATAATAATAATAAAAACTCAAAGAAAAATAAAAATAAGAGGAGCCGAGATAAAAAATAGTTCTTTCAATCTTGATATAATTAGAGTAATGGTTTTGTATTCTTTATGAATTGGCACCTTGGAAATCAGCTGTTTGCCTACCCTTTAATCAGGTTCTGTTGGTGCCAATAACCTGTATTGTTCTGCAGCATATGTCTACACTCTTTTCCGTGGGAATTTAGTTGACATGAGTTCATTTCAAGAGCCTGATTACCATGTGTGAACTGATCAAAAGAGTCTGAGTTGGCAACACTGAAGCTCAGATCATCAGCTGCACTCTGACTCCCATGAAAATCTAGCTAGAATACACAGCTAGCCTTAGTTCATTACCATATAGCTTAGTTTGATCCCATGCTTGATGTATAGCACCCCACCAGTTTTACACATCTCTGTAATTCAGATCTTAAATAATTGTTGTGCAGAGTCTGCTGATTCTACTGTCAGATACTGTTTATTGTTGAAATAGCTTTCTTCCTGTTCTTCCTGCTCAGGCCTTTCTCCCTGCAGTCTAACCTACTATAAATCTAGTGATCCTTTAAAGATCCAGAAAAGATCATGATACTTCTCTGCTTGGAGCTCTTCAATGACTCCTATTCTTAACTTGGTCAAACCCAACGTTGTTACAGTGACTTATGAGGCTCTATGTGATCTACACCCTCTTTTTTCTCTCTATTCTCATACATTTGTTCATTAATCCATTCATTCTGCAAACATTTACTTAGTACCTACTCTGTGTTAAACACTGTCTCAAATGCAAAGGATCCAGCAGTGAATAAAACAGAGAAGAATACCTGTCTTATGAAGTATCCTTTCCCACCCTTTCTCCATTCACACTGGCCTCCTTGCCGTTCTGGCACGTTCCTAGCACAGTCCCATCCCTGGGTCTTTGTGTTTGCCATTTGTCTGTTTGAGAATGTTCTTCTCCTAAATATCCATGTGGCTTGCTTTCTCATTCATTTGGGTTTTTATGTTCTGATATCACCTCCATGGTCTCTTTCTTGACACTCAATAGAAAGTGGTAGGTATTGTCATACCATAGTCACTTTTCCCTGTTATCTTATTATCACCATATGACAAACTAGGTATTTAATTGCTTGCTTGTTAATTATCTGGCTCTTTCCACTAGATTGGAATGTCTATGAGGCCAGGGCTTATCAGGGTGATTTAGTGTTATAGCCCTGTCTGAATCATAGGCTTTCAATAAGTGCTTGTTGAATGAATTTTTGGTTTCAGTCCTGTGAATTCTGTTAACAAAAAGGAAAACAAATAACTCCTCAATAATTATAAGCCACCTTCTTACCTGTATTTTTTGTTTATCTCAACCATTTAGCTGCAGTTAGATTGCATTTGGTGATTCTAGCCCCTTCCCTCAAAGCGAAATGCATTATAACCTCTATTTACCTCCAGTAGCATAAAGACAGAGGCAGCAGAAGCCCTACAGTGTAATTTAACAGAACAATTCCAGACCTCATTTGTATTTCATTAAGAGAAAATATATGGGAGAAGTATCTTGAGTCATCATTTTAAGATTATCCATATTTTCATATTCATGCATTATCCTCATTCCTAACTTATTCTGTTAAGCAATGAAGCAGAAAATGTTGGTTTGCTTTCATTAAAAAGCTACTCAAATTAAACCAACAGCATTTAAAGTTACATTACATTAAATGGACCATCATACATCATGTAGTAACTACAACTACACAAATAAAATGAAGAGCTGAACAGAATTCTTTTAAAATTTTTTCACTGATGGTTCTCAAACTGATTAACTTGGGCACAAAATACCACTTATTTGTCATGCAGAGAATTCAGATAGTTCTTTGATATGCTTTGCTGCTTATGTAAACATCAATTTCAATGTTTTCTACTCTCAACTTTAAAGGAATTAGGATTTTAGCTATTTAAGCAATATTAACTCAGGAAAGAAGGTAATAATCAATGCTGTGTTCTTTCTGTAGGTCCAGCAATATAAGCCAAATTATAATCACTACTCATGAAGGAAATATTGATACCATGGATAATTTCATTCAGGGTTCAGCAAATTAAGGCTGCTGGACGAATCCTGCCTACCACCTATTTTTGTTCATTCTGAGAGCTAAGAAAGGCTTTTATATTTTTAAATGGCTGAAAAATCCAGTGAAGAATATTTCATGATATGTGAATGTTTCATGAGATATAAATTCCAGCATCCATAAGTCAAGTTTCACTGGAATGCAGCCGTAAATGTTTGATTACATATCGTCTCTGGCTGCTTTCATGCTAGAGTTGAATAGTGTCAAGAAAGATCATTTGGCCCCCAAAGTCTAAGATATAAGCTATTTGCACCTTTTCAGAAAAAGTTTGCTAACTCTCATTTGGTACAC
Source organism: Acinonyx jubatus (assembly GCF_027475565.1). Lineage (NCBI taxonomy): Eukaryota > Metazoa > Chordata > Mammalia > Carnivora > Felidae > Acinonyx > Acinonyx jubatus. The sequence goes on from NC_069384.1 coordinate 138,807,007, forward strand.
CGATTTCTCCAAATTTGATCAGTAGATTACGCATCAGAATGAAGTGGAGAAAAAAAATAATAAATGCCGATTGTCCATTTCTTCCTTAGACATTCTTGTCCTGTGGCTCCAGAACATTTGCAAGGCTCTAGCCTCTGGGCCCAGAAGGCTCTCTTGGGGAGTAAATAACATCAAAATGCCTGGGACTCACTTGCTACACACAGACGGCTGCCAATTCTTCTTCCAGTAAGTCAATGGTGGTATTATTTCCTTGTTCATTGTGCCTTGCTCATTCTGTGTGTTACTGTAAAAAACAGCTCCAGAAGGCAGACTCTTGGGTTCGTAATGACAGCACATCTTTTTCTCTTTTTTGTTTTCATCCTTAAAGTATCCTTAGTTACAGGCTTATGTTAATATGGTCATTTAAGTAGGGTAATATAAAGAGACAATCCATAAAGTGATATTACAGATTAAACTACTTGCCGTGTAGAACAGATTAAGTATCGATATTCATAAGCAAAAGTATCACTAGATTTCACAATAATTTAGAATTGAAGAGAAGACAGTGCCTAATCATGATTTATGCCTACAGACAAAAGGGGATTGGGTTCATTTATTGAATAAGTCATGGGAAGCTATATTCCAATGTAGTACACACAAGCAAAGATAATCCACGTGTGCTGCTTTTATCCTTCCATATAGAGTCTCGGTAACGATTTTGGACCTGAATCCTTTAAAAAAGAGTTGTTTCTGGATTCCTAAAAAACTAGACTAAGCAATCTTTCAGTCTCTCTTTTGGCCCCATTTGATAACACTATGACTTATTTATCCTATGAAAATATTTATACTTTATATCATTATTATTTTTTCAGAGGTTAAATTATCAAGAGGCTTAATTTTGGAACGTTTCACTATGAGTGTGGGTCATGTAGGCAGTAAGTAAATGTTAAATAAGTAAATGTGAGGGGCGCCTGGGTGGCGCAGTCGGTTAAGCGTCCGACTTCAGCCAGGTCACGATCTGGCGGTCCGGGAGTTCGAGCCCCGCGTCGGGCTCTGGGCTGATGGCTCAGAGCCTGGAGCCTGTTTCCGATTCTGTGTCTCCCTCTCTCTCTGCCCCTCCCCCGTTCATGCTCTGTCTCTCTCTGTCCCAAAAATAAATAAACGTTGAAAAAAAAATTAAAAAAAAATAAGTAAATGTGATTTGTTTGACTTTTTAGACAAGGGGGGAGAAAGAGAATACTAACTCTGTTCTTGCTGTCTCATTCTAAAACAGAGCTAGAAGTATACTCATTTCAATTGGAGATTTACTTTGTTTTTGGGTAAACTTTTTCCTAATTGAAATTTTTGTTGATATAACTGTCAATTCACATGCAGTAGTAAGAAAAAATAGAATGATCCTGTTCACCTTTTGCCTGGTTTCCCCTAATGAAAATATTTTGCGAAACTGTAGTACAATATCATAACCAGGATATAGGTATCAGTACCCTCCACCTGCCTCATTCATATTTCCCCATTTGTACTTGTCATCCTCTGTATGTGTTTAGTTTTATACAGTTTTATCACACATATAAAGTTACCCTGGCTCTTTTATTATTTTTCAAACTGATGTTTGCCTGATACATCTTTGACCATTTAAAAAATTTCAACCTACCTATGCTTTGAATTTGAAATGAGTTTCTTATAAACAGTATATAGTTGAATTTTTTTAAATGTTTATTTTTGAGAGAGAGAGAGAAAGAGAGAGAGCAAGCATGCATACAGAGAGAGAGGGACACTGAGAGAGGGAGGGTCTGAAGCGGGCTCTGCTCTGATAGCAGAGAGCCTGATGGGGGGCTTCATGAACCGTGAGATCATGACCTGAGCTGAAGTTGGACACTTAACCAACGGAGCCACCCAGGCGCCCCATAGTTGAATCATTTTTAAAATCTATTCTTCAATCTCTGTGTTTTTTTAATTGATATATTTAAATCATTTACATTTCAGGTAATTATTGGTATGATAAATTATCTGCCATTTTATTTCCTTCTTTTGTTTCCTCTGGTTTTCATTCCCATGTTTCTCTTTTCTGGCTTTCCTACGGGTTACTTGAACATTTTTTAGTTCCATTTTGCTTTATTTATAGCATTTTTGAGTGTGTCTCTTTGTGTAGTTTCTAGAGTGACTGCTCTGGGTGTTACAGTGTAATGTACATGGGAGTGACCACAGGCTACTGGTATCAACACTTTACCACTTTGAAGTATGAAAAGCTCACTCTAGGTTCCTTTTACCTTCCTCACTTTCCAATATAATTATACTTAATATCAGATGGTTTATAAGTTTTATTTCCATCACTAAATGGGATTCATAAAAATCATATAGAAAATGATACTTTATTGTATGTGCTTGTGTTTCTGGTCTTTCCATGGGTTTTTCTTCCAAATACTTTATTTCTTTATTTACTCATTTTATTTCAGTTCAAAGAACTTCCTTCAGCCAGTCTTTAAAAATAGGTCTGTTAGTAACAAGATTCTTTACATTTTCCTTCAGCTGAGAGAGAATGTCTTCATTTCCCCTTCATTCCTGAAGGAAAATTTTGCCAGTGTAGGAGATTGAGTGGTAATCCTCAAAAGGTGTGTGTATGTCCTAATTTTAGAACCAGGGAATGTGACCTAATTTGGAAAAAGGTTTTAAAGATATAATTAAATTAAGCATCTAGAGAATGAATAAAGAAGATGTGGTTTATATGTACAATGGAATACTACTTGGCAATGAGAAAGAATAAAATCCTGCCATTTGCAGCAATGTGGATGGAACTGGAGGGTATTATGCTAAGTGAAATAAGTCAGAGAAAGGCAGATATCATATGTTTTCACTCATATGTGGATCTTGAGAAACTTAAGACCATGGGGCAAGGGAAGGGGAAAAAAAACTAGTTACAAACAGAGAGGGAGGGAAGCAAACCATAAGAGACTCTTAAATACAGAGAACAAACTGCGGGTGGATGGGGGGTGGGGAGAGGGGAAAGTGGGTGATGAGCATTGAGGAGGGCACCTGTTGGGATGGGCACTGGGTATTGTATGTAAGCCAATTTGACAATAAATTATATTTAAAAATAAAAATAAATTAAGCATCTAGAGATGAAATCTCTAAGTGGGGCCTAAATTCAATGACAATTATCCTTTTAAGAGGCAGAGACAGAGTCAGAGACTGATAGACTGAGACACAGAGAGAGAGAGATTTGAGACAGAGAGACTGAGAGACAGAGACTGAGATAGATAAGGAGACTGGGACACTGAGGCAGCTATGGGAAGATGGAGGAAGAGACAGAAGTTAAGCAGCCTCAAGTCAAGGAGTGCCTGGAGCCGCCAGAAATTGGGAGAAGTAAAGAATGAATTCACCCTAAAGGCCAGAGGGAGTGCAGTTGTATTGTCTTGATTTTGGACTTTGGCCCTCCAGAATTGTAAGAGAATAAATTTCTGTTGTAAGCCACTTCATTTGTGGCAATTTATTGTAGGAACCCTAGAAAGTTAATATAACTAGATATAAAATTTGGGGTTGATAATTCTTTTTTTCAATATTTGGAAATTGTTATGCCATTTCCCTCTAGCCTCCATGGGTTCAAATGAGAGTCTGTCATCATTTAACTTCGCATTTCCTTCTAATATATTTTTCCCTCCGTCTGCTTTTAAGATATTTTTACTTTGTCTTTTGTTTTCAGAAGTTTAATTAGATGTGTGTTGGCATAGATTTCTTTGGGTTTATCTTTTTTCAGTTTCTCTCAGCTTCTGGAATCTATAGGTTTGTGGCTTTCACCAAATTAGGCAAGATTTCAGCCATTATTTCTTTGAATACTTTTTTTTTGGTCTTGCCCTCGCTTTTCCTTTTGGAACTTTAATGATGCAAATATTGGCTCTTTTGTTACTGCCCCAGAGGTTCCTAAATTCTGTCCATTTTTTTGGTTAGTTTTTTTTTTCTGTTGTCAGATTGCAAAAATTCCACTTTTATGTTCTCAAATTCACTGATTCTATCTTGTCATTTCCACTCTATTATTAAGCCCATGCAGTGATTTTCTTAATTTCTCTTATTGTATTTTTTAGTTCTATAATTTTCACTTGGTGCTTTTAAAAGTAACTTCTCTTTCTTTGTGGGGTTTTTCTATATTTTCATTCATTTCAAGGAAATTTGTCCTTGCTTGTGGAAGCATTTTTATGACAGCTGCTTTAAAATCCTTGTCAGATAATTCTGACATTCAGTTCATCTCAATATTGGCATCATTTGATTGTCTTTTCTCATTCAAGTTGTAATTTTCTTGGTTCTTGGTATGACAGGTGAGTTTTTGTTGTTGTTGTTGTTCTTGTTTTTTTCATTGTACCCTGGATATTTTATCTATTATGTGAAGAGACTCCGGGTCCTATTTAAATATATCATTTTAGCATGCAGACATTCTATTTAGGTTTATCCTGCAGTCCTGGCCTACATCTGTGGACTGTGGTCCCAATGACAGTTTGATTTTTAAAGTGTTTCTGGTATTATTTTGGTGTGCTTATCTGGTGCCACTGGGACCCTGTCGGTCCCCACTGAAGCTGCCTAAGATATGAGAGGGGTTTCTACATACTGAGTCAGTGGATTTCTCTCAGGAGGGGAGAGGGGGTCTCAGGCTTATGAGATCAAAGAGGCTTCCCTGGCCAGGCCCCTGTAGCAAAGGTGTATTCCTGCCTGTGGGAGATGGAGAGCATTTCTTGGACCAGGAGCTTGTCACAAGATCTCCCACAGTGGTGCCCACTGGCCATCCCATGCTTCTGGTGGAGGAAGAGAGTCCCAGGCCTGGGAAAGCAATGAGACTTACGGCCAGGTTTGTTTTGGTGAGATCCCTCTTGGTGCTGCTGGGTCCCCTCAGTGTCTTTCAGTTGGAGAGGAGAGTCTCAGGCCCAGTAGAAAAGAGAATGCTTCTCCTGGCCATTTTTGGTAGTGGAGCTCCCAACTGTTAACCCTTTTGAGTGGTATTGGAGGCTTACCTGGTGTTGTCAGAGGGTCTATTTGATCTGTAGGAGAAATTAAACTATTTAGACTATCTTCCTTTGCTAGTTTGGTCAGAAAATGTAGAGTCTGAGTCATTTTTTTCTGTTGAGTGAAGAAATGTAAGACATCCAGCTGCTGTGTTTTCATCCAGTTCTGGGGTCTCAACACAGTTTGCCATTGTTCTAACACCTTTTAGAGTTACCCTTTTCTTCATTATTTCCACGGTTGATGGTTTTACTAGGCAGAGAGAAGCAGGGAGAAATGGGTTTATGGCATCTTCTTTGGACCCAAAGTCTTGGTAAACTTCCTATTCAAATATCATATATGGTTGAATTGTATCCTCCAAAAAGATATGTTAAACCCTAACCCCCAGCACCTCACAATGTGACCTTAATTGGAAAGAGAGCTGCTGTGGTTGTAATCATTTAAGATGAGGTCTTGTTGGAGTAAGGTGAGCTCTTACTCCCATAGGACTGTTGTGAAGACGAGAAGAGGGAGGAGACACAGAGATATAGACACACGAGGAGAGAACATCATGTAATGAGACAGGCAGAGATGGAGGTGCTACACCTATAACTCAAGGAATGCTGATGATTGCCAGGAAACCAGGAGAAGCTAAAAAGATGCAAGGAAAAATTCTCCTCTACAGGTTTCAGAGGCAACATGGCTCTGCTGACACCTTGATCTCAGAAGTCTAGCCCCCAGATTTGTGAGATATGCATTTCTTTTTTAAGCCTCACAGTTTGTGGTACTTGATTTCAGCAGCCCTAGCAAATTATTATGACTTGTATTTTCAAACTTTCTTTCAACCAGGGGAAAGATGGTCTGATTATGATCTTGAACAACTGGTGGACCACAGAGGTGTCACATGTTTTCCTAGTCTATAGCCAAATTAAATCTACTAGACTTGATCAGTTATATCTAAAAGAGGAGTGCCTGGGTGGCTCAATTGGTTAAGCGTCCGACTCTTGATTTGGGCTCAGGTCATGATATCATGGTTCTTAGGGTTGGGTTCCGTGCTGATGGTACAGAGCCTGCTTGGGATTCTCTGCCTCCCCGTCTGTCTCTCTGCCCCTCCCCTGCACATGCATGCATGCATTCATTCATTCATTCTCTCTCTCTCTCTCCCTCCCTGCCTCCCTCTCCCTCTCTCTCTCTCTCTCTCTCAAAAATAAATAAATAAACATTAAAAAATTATATCTAAAGGAGGAAACACTGGTCAGTAAGGCTTCTACATGTTTCTTTTAGTAATATTTTCTGTTTGAACACCTACGGCTTACTATGATGTGTGAATAGAGACAAAGCATTCACTGCTGCTTGGGAAACTTGGATTCATCTCTTGTTGGCTCCCTGTCCATCTTCCCACATTTTCCCCATAAATCTTTTCCCAACTCTGCAAATGATTAATTTCTCCTCTTCCAAGCAAACTCTCCAGATGAAGCAGAATTTTCATAAAACAAATTCCTCAGCTCTTTTCCCATCATCTGCAAGGAAGTGGTCAAATTTGCATTATAACCCCTCTCACATCTTTGTGCAGCCACTTGACTCTGAAGATAAAACTTTGCTTTAGGTCAATGGTTCCCATCTGGGGAAAAGTGTTAGGTAGTAAAAAAACCATGTAATTTAGGTGTATTTACTGACATTTCTGGACCTCTGGATTTTTTCACCCATAAATAAAGGGTGTAGGGTTAGATTATCCTGAGGATTCCTTCCAACCCTAATCACCTTGACCCGATTTCAAGAAGTCACTCATGGTGGCAGACAAATTGAAAGACAGGCTATACTGGAAGAGGGCAGAAGATCTGCCCAAGAGAATTTGGCAGATCATAGACCATGTCCTTCCATTACTTATACTACTTATTGGTGGTAAGCAATGAGCAAAGAAGAAAATCAAGATGGAACTGGAAACCCTTGGCAAGCCAGTCCACATGACACAGGTGATAGCATATGCAAAAGGACATGCAAGAACCAAGGGACTCAATAACTGTTTCATATCCCTGCTGTATTCCAGCACTGTTAAGTAGAAATAGAATGCAGGCTCAAATGGGAGCCACATACATGGAAAGCAACAGGTGAAATCAATGTTAATAATATGTTAACAATAATATATTCTTTTTGTATACTAAGTCTTTTGACTCCTGTGCATATTTTTCACTTACATCACATTTCAGTTTAACAAGTGACATTTTAGGTGCTCAATAGCCACATGTGGCTAGTTGCTACCACACTGAACAGTGTAGCTCTACACCACATACTATCAGTGACTTCTGATTGTGTACCCATTTCCTCATTCAGTCAGTGCTAAAACCACCATTCACTATTCCCCATCTTCTAGGTTTCTTACTTCCTAACTTTGTCACTGGTTTTCAGCTTTCAATCTACTGTTAGACTCCAAATTAAAGTTTTATGAGGACAATAATTAAGGGGCACTTGGGTAGCTCAGTTGGATAAGTGTTCGACTTTGGCTCAGGTAATGATCTCGTGGTTTGTGGGTTCGAGCCCCACGTTGGGCTCTGTGCTGACAGCTCAGAGCCTGGATCCTGATTTGAATTCTGTGTCTCCCTCTCTCTCTCCGCTCCTCTCCTGCTCATACTCTGTCTCTCTCAAAAATAAATAAACATTAAAAAAAATTAAAAAAAACCAAGGACAATAATTAAGCCTATTAATCATTTCTTACCTTATGAAAATCAGAATATAAAAAATAAGAGGAAAAAAGTTGAGAAGTTGTTTAAAATACTATTATATGTATTTGTATAGTGCATTGTGACTTGCTACCGGTCTTTTTGCTGCAGTACCTATTTAATTCTCATAATGATGCTGTGGAGTTTTCCGATCAGAATTTCCACTTGCTTTCTAGCACACATAAGGTGCCAATATGTCCAAAGCTAAAATGATCATTCTTCCTTTTGGTACTTTTATTTATTTACTTTTCTCTATTCTTGTGCTTAAAGAGGGTCGTACCATTCGCCACTTCAGCCTGCCTGGGAGACAACCTAGACACCACCCACCTTACTTTCACTCCCCTCTTGTCTCTAAAACTCCTATCTAATTAGTCTCCAAGTCCTGCTGAGTCTACCTTTTAAATAAATCTTAATTCTAGATGTTTCCTATTTATTCCCATCTCATTTTGATGGCCAAACCCACCGCCTTTCATATCTAAATTGTTGGAATACCCTTGTAATTGCTCTCTACCTCCACACTAGTCTCCTAATCCATTCTCTGTAATCCCCCTTCTAGAACACAAATGCATTTGATACTTCCCCATATGAAATCTCAATGACTCCACATTTCCTAGACCAGTGCTTGTCTAAGTGTAACATAAATTCAATTAATCTGGGCATCTTGTCAAGGACAAGACTCAGATTCTGATTCTGAAGGTCTGGGGCCCCAGAATCTTTTAAAAGGAGATGCTGTTGCTGCTGCTTGCCCATGGACCACATGGTGAGTTGTAGTGGCCTGGAGGCTGAGGTACACTCTTGGAGAATGGCATTCATAGACTCTTAGGATCTAGCTCTAACTTTATCTAGCTTTTAGCCTTAATGTTAAGTATTTCCCTTCATCTCCAATCAACTTAAGCTGCTTCTCTACTCTCTAGAGTCTCCAACCAAAGTCATTCATTTTTGGCATGTGAAAAAAAAAAATTCACCAAAGCTGAAACCAAATTAAAAATTCTGGTAACTTTGGACCTAACTTTGCAACCCCATCACTAAGAGGCAAATGCGACGAAACATGCAACAGATTCTAACCTCAGCATCCATTCTGTCCTCCTGTAGCTTTTGCTTTCAAGTGAATCCAAGGAGACTTTTTTGGCGAAGTCCTTACAATTCTGTTTGTTATCTGGTCCACTTCAGCCTAGGGTGGGTTGGAGGTGGGAGCTCCCTAAGGTGGAGTGGGGGGTTTACTGAAGCAGTGTGATGGTCTGTATCCTTTGGGGCTGTTCCAGACAGCATTGTGAAGTACAGGATACCTCTCTCTGAGCAACTTTCTTCTCTCTCTTTTCAAGACCATTGTCCTTTGTACTCAGGCAGCCAATATCGTCACGTTGTCTGAGGTCTTCCTCTGTTTTACTCAATGCACAGATCTTCTTCCTTCCCCTTTCCTGTCCTGGTACCCGGGTCAAGTCCCATAGCCACTTCCCACACCTTCCCTCTCTATGCACCACCCTCCTCATGCTTTTGTTTTCATTCGTGTGTTCACTAGTTTTCATTCTGGAAATATTTACTGAGAAGCTGCTATGTGCTCAACTTGGTGTGAGGTACTAGGGAATCCAGTGACAAAGGAGATGCTATAACTCCTATACTCAACAATGCTTAAAGCCTATGAGAGAGAAAGACCTGAGACAATTAAGGTAAAGTGTTTTCTTAAAAAAAAGAAAAGATGCTTTGGGAGCCTGCAGCTTACCCAACTAACCTGGAGTTCTAATAATTTAATTTACCCCAAGATGTTAATGCCCATGTTAATGTGTCACAGTCCCCACGGGCACTTCTGTTCTAAAAACTACTCTTACTTTTCATTATAGTTACTGTTATATTTCCAAATTCCAGACATATATTAGTATTTGGGATTTAGGAAGAAGCAATCAAAATTCTTGGGAATTTCCAAAATTATAAGTCATTCTTAAAATACATCCAATGTTCTTTATATTCTTAAAACTCATCATCATGGATTTCTAGAAATATTTAATGAATAAATAAGAAAGAATAAGTCTGGAAGTTATTTACTAAGAACCATAGCCCACGGTGAACATTTAAACACCGGAAAATGCTAGTGAACATTATTAGGTAGTATTCAAGTAATGTGACATTTAGATCTTCTAGCGAGGTTAACAGCACCCAAAATCATGTGTCTAAACTGCCATTTTAAGTCCTTGTTTTATCTCTCAGATTTGTTCATTTGGAACACTTTCCATAGGAGTTTGGTAAGGTATAATGTGCATATAGGCTGTGAGTGCCCAATAAGGCAACAGCTGCAAGCCCGAATAACTGACTAGACTGATCATTTCTCTTATATAGCCTTGTCTTTGTTCCTGAAAGTTGATCTTGACCTTAAACTTCATGTGTCCACTTTTACTTCTTGCTTTTGACTTGACATTGGTGTATTTCTTAGAACCAGTAAGGTCTCTGTGCTGATTGTTACGTTTAATTCTTGCAGGGGAATTAAAATTATTTTTTTCAATTGGTTATTCTTGGAATTTGGAATTTGGAAACCATTTCTCATAAAGTTCTGGGGAGGAATTTCTATCTGAAAACTCTGCTATTTATACATCATTTCAACAGGGAAACGTGTTTCAAGTTCCAAGTGGCTGGTTTACCATTGTGAAAACTCTTGAAAACACCCTTTATGGATAACAGGGCTTTATAACATGACCTTTGTGATTATTCTTTCCTGGGAGCAGAGATGAGATTATTATATTTGTACCTGTTCTAATAGGCTCTGAATGCCTCTTCTCCAAAGAATTTTAGACCTAGTTCGGCCATGTAAGGGGAACTGCTTTGCTTTGAGTTTCCTAGGTAAGTTTTTTCCAGAAATTATGCTTGCTTATAGTTTCAACACTGATAGTAGAGAATGGGGGGCAAGGGAGGAAGCCTTCTCCTCAGTTTTTTTCAATAAGTTAAGTGTGACTCAGTATTAGTACACCCTATGTACCACAGGAATTTATAAAAGGAGCAGTTCATTCCTTTCATGTATGTATCTCTCTGCACCGCCAGGGCCTTAGCTGTGGGGAGTGGAAGTATTCCTCTGGGGCTATTAATCGTGGGCATCCAAAAGTGCTATGATATTTGAAAGAATTAACGAATAATCCTTGTAGCAGAGGGCAGTCTGGGCAATAATTGGACTTGGGAAGATTTTCATGAGAACTGCAAGTAAAAGAAAAACAAAGTGACAAGTTACAGACACCACAAGGATGGTTCTAATAGTTCACTTGTGTGTATGCCAAGCGCATGTACTGAGTCATCTCTGAAAGATTAAACCCTGTAAGATGGGTAGGCAGAAAAGAAATGAAGTCAGGTGCCCGGCATGCAGATATTCAGTAGACATTTGCTGCATTGAATTAAAGTCAGGGCCTTGACTTTGAATGCTTTACAATATAACCTGATCAGGGGTGCCTGGGTGGCTCAGTTGGTTGAGTGTCCGACTTGGGTTCAGGTCATGATCTTGCAGTTTAAGAGTTTGAGGCCCATGTCAGGCTCTGTATTGACAGCTTGGAGCCTGGAGCCTGCTTTGGATTCTGTCTCCCTCTCTCTCTCTCTCTCCCCCTCCCCTGCTTGCACTCTGTCTCTGTCTCTGACTCTCTGTCTCTCAAGAATAAAGATTTTAAAATATATATGTATATAACCCGGTCAATGAACCAAAACAAGATTGAGAAACTCTTAAAATCACATCTAAAGATGTTTATACCCCAGGACAAATGAGCATAAGGTAAATTTACCATAGCGAACCCTCAATTTATCATATCCTTACTAATCCCAACTCTTAATTACCTAGAGTTTTAAATAAAGAACAAACCATGAGAAAATAAACTCACATTAGTATCTATTCAGGATCTAACATTCTATTTCCTTCTCTAATTGCACCAAAAATAATATATGGTGAATAATAGGTTCATAATAATGAATTTTAAACACAAAATGACAGAAATAATAAAATGTGCTTGCTTTTTAGATGTTCATTATGGCAAGCAGATAAAAAAATTGAAAGTGTTGAAACAAAATGAATGTTTTATAACCACAAAAATTAAATGAAGCAGAATAACCAAATCTCTGATAAACTCTGGTTAACTCAGGCTACTTTATACCTGAGTACCATGAGGAAACTGGGGTCATTATATCATAACCGCTTTTAAACCTTCTGGATTTGTAGGGGGTTATGGGACTTACTATGATCTGACTTTTGGGACATGGCTAACCATTACTCTAAAATATTCAGCCTTCCAGATGATATGGCCCTCTACCAAGACCCTCAGTATTTTGGGGAATTTCCATTCGAACCAAGCAGTTAATAGTAAATGGAGTCCTTCGGGAAATTTCCACTTAGGGGGATCTGATATCTGACTTCTTCCCTCCAGTGCATCCTCTTGGGTACTCTCAAGTGTGGTTTAGGATTATGTGAGCCGTCTCCTCAGACTTATCTCCCTATTCTATCTGTCTCACAGCCAAGCCGTCTTGGCAGATAGTTCGCTAACACAGGCTTAGTGTTGCAGCAGCCAGGGAATATCCCATTCTAGAGTCTACACAGAACTCTAGCTGGTCACCAAGGGGAACTGCAGAGCGGCCAACCTTCCTCTCCTCAGCACCTCACACACACGTATGGCAAATAAATGATATCACAGCAGTCAGGCGGTGCAAATGCAATCAGTCAGAAGCCTTGGAGAGGGCCGGAAGCCTGGAATAATCTCCATTCCAAATCTAGATTGGAACTAGAAACTCAGAGAAGATGATTTTCAATTATCCAACTCCTTCAAACTAAAAACAAATAAAAACAAATAAATAAAGGAAGGAAGGGTAGAAGGAAGAAGCTGAAAGAATCTATTTCCCCAGCCACAATTACAAAGCCCACTGTGGAAGAAAGAAAATCTAAAAATGATATTTAGGCAGCCCTTATGGGAGGAAGTAGAGCTTCCCTACTAGGAAACTACTCAGAGGATATTCTTAGCTATTTTAAGAAGTTGTTATTAAATAATCCAGCGGTTACTAAATATTAGCATCATCTACATAATATTTTAAATGATGATGGTAGCGAAGGAGCTGTTAGGTGGACAATAGAATAAGGTGGCTTCTATTTTCTACCACAGCAGCTCTTTTTGAAATACATTAGGTATTGTGTTATATTATATTATGTATAGCTGACTATGGAGTTTCTTCATGGGGAAAACCATGGGACAGACTGACTACAGAAAACATATTTTTATGAATTTGAGGTATAACAGACATATAACATTATATTAATTTCAGATGTACAACATAATGATTCCGTATTCATAAACACTGGAATGATCATCACGAGAAGTCTAGTTGTCTGTCTCCATACATTGTTACAAAATTTTTCCTTGTGATGAGAACTTTCCAGGTTTATTCCTAACAACTTTGAAATATACAATACAGTACCATTAACTATAGTCACCCATGCTATGTGTTATGCACTACACCATAGACTTTTAGAAGGCGGTTTTTAAATAGAGAAAAATAAGAAAATGAATTTAAGTCGAACACCTATTCTCAACAGAAGACCTTCTTGGATACTTTACAGGCAAATGCAATCTGTCTGGAGATGCCCAATCTTTGACTCACTCACAATCCATTCTGTGACTTCCACTGTCGTCCTGAGTATTGGTGCCTCACCCATATTGCCTTAGCTCCCAGATTTCTGGGCACCCCAACCACTAAGTTGTTGTGAGTCATTCCTTGAGGGTTTTCTCTGGCCATGGAACTCCACCTGGTGCATGAGTGGGGCAGACCAGAAACGCCTAGGAGGCAACACTTTCCGGGAGCCATTCTCAACCAGTGACTGTTCTCCATGGTGCTAACCTGAAATCACCTGCTAAATCAACTCCTGTGTCACATCCTTGTCTTAGGACATGTTTAGGGAACTCAACCTACCGCATCTATCAAAGGCCCAATTTCACCCATTTTATCACCTTTATCAGAACAACTCACACCACCAATCACTTTGGGAGCAATAAGTCTCCTAAAAACGTCAGCCTAAGAGGGAAATGGAGCACTTAACTGCCTTCTTCCTTCTAGCTTGTGCTTGCTACAGCCCCACCTGTACCCCATTCCCACCTCCCTCCCTCTCTCACCTGTAAACTCCCACTTTTCCTGGAAACAATAGTCATTGCCGATTCTTGTTCTTAAAAAAAAATGAAGCTGCAGTGATAAAATAGCAGATGGCAAAGATAGGTACATATCAACTTCCTGCATACAACCTTTCTTAATTCACTAAGACCAGAATTTCTGAGGAACATCCGGAAATCCAGACATTTCCTTTGATTGTTGCAGCTATGATAAAAGTACACAGAGCCAAATCTCTGATTCTACACCCACCACCCACTCTTCCCCCCACGCCAAGATAATAAATTGTTTAAAATACTTTGCTTTAACTCTTATGATATATTGCTTCTGTTATTGCTTTCTATTTATACCTCTAGTCCAACAGTTCCTGGAACTGTTGATGCATAAAGCTTAAACCAACTGCTCCAGTTCTGAACAAAACTGACAGCTCTCTCTGGGTTTGCTAATTAGGAAAATCTTTAAGCAAAGAACTGGGTAAAATGAGTTTATTATTCATTTCTAAGCAGCACGTTCTGATCTCAATCAATAAGAGCTATTTCCCCTCTGATTTGTCCTAAATGTTTTTGTACTCCAAGATGATCATTCTTTATGCTGTTTGTTCAGTGGGGACCGTAGCTTTGCTATGGGCTGCATTTACTGTCTTCTCTAGCCATTTGTGTCCCCAACTCAAGTGATTTTGGGCAGACCAGTGACCTTGCAGTGTTTTCCAAAGCAAGGTCCCAGACTGCCTGCATCAGCGCCATGTGGGGCAGTGGTTAAGATTCATCAGGCCACCCTCAGCTGACTGAGTGCCACTTTGGGAAGAGGTCCAAATGACTATTAGGTGTAGGTTAAGTCTGGGAACAACAGATCTGGGTGTTCAAATTTGACCTGAGGGTTTAGACTGTGAAACTCAAAGTAAGTTTTCCTTTTCTCTCCCAAGACTGAATTCATGGCTTTACCCTCCTTAGTTGGCCTTAGCTAACTAAGCTAATAAGCTTTTGTGCTAATGTCATTCCTAGGGAGGACAAAGACACACGCTAATCCCTTCTGCTGGACAGTGAAAAAAAGAAAATGAAAAAGATTGTTTTCAAAGAGTAAAATACACCCATGTTTTCTAATGGAAAAAATATGACTTGTGTAAGCAACACATTTTATGGGGCAGAAGCAGGGCTCATATTTTCATGATTTTGATAGACTATCCCTCTGGGAGCAGATCTTTGAGGAAAGAAGCTCTAGTTTCCCGACTTAGATGTTGGAGAAAAATGAAGGAGACTGCTTTGCATTTGTATTGAGGAAGAAATCTTATTTTTATATATATTTTTCCTAACATCAGTGTTTTAGGGATATCTACAGTTCAAATCTCGTGTGGTCTTACGTAAACGCTCTTGGTTTTTCCATCTGTCAAGATGCTATTAAGTAAATTCAGTCTCTTTAGAAATAATCATTGTTTCCTGGCCCTCGGTTTGGAAGGCTTTCCAAAGAAGATGACAGAAGTTTGGAACAGAATCGCACTTGGCATTGTCATGACAGGATTCATTATGGGCATATAGAGTAGTCTGGCTTAAAGAGGAGGGGGATTTTACTCTGGAATCCCATAATGAATGTGTTTGTCAATGTCAACAAACCACTATGAGAAAACATACATGACTCTGTTGAGGAAATAAATACTTTCTTCCTGGAGTAGGGAACCCATTGTGGGATCAATTAATCTGTGTAAGAACAGAACAATAGTGATGTCTTTTAGAAACTCTTAGCTTTCAGAGCAATGTGTAAAGTATACATCTTTTGATAGAGTTTGCGTTTGCCACTGATGGGAGATGGCAGCATGTGGCATTTTCCCATAAATGTTTGTATTGTTCTTTGGATGTTGAGGAGTGTCCTTATATCCGTGTAAGGCCATCACAAAATGATATTGTTTGCAGCTTAGTGTTGCTGACTAAAGCCTTTATGTCAGCACTGGCTCCATACGAGAGATGTTTATGGTAGCAGTTAATTCACAGAAATGTGCCTGATGAAAAGCATATGGGCTTTTGCACCCTGAATGGGTTTACCAGCTCTGCTATCGTTCTAGTCTGATAAGTGATACACTCCCTATGCTACAGCTCCCTATCTCTTTATGCCTAGCCAAGAATTTTCCACAGCAGAAGATCTGTAAGTGTTTCTTCATCACTTGAATACCTGGCAACATAAATGAATAATATTGTGCATAGCTTTTCTGTTTATGAGTCATTACCCAAGGAGCATAAACCAATTTTTCAGTTTTTAAATTATTTGAACCTTTTGTTACTCTCCTCCTAATTAGTGTCCATTGTGTTTCAAAGCCCATTTTTACGTATTTATTAATAGCAAATGAATCAAATGAAACCATAGAAACCTCTGGAGGAGAAAGAGTTCTATTTCTTTTTTAAAAACAAGTAATTTACTGAACTTCTTTTCTACTGAAATCAAAAGCTTCAACTTTAATAGTCAGAAATTAACACTTGGTAACTTTTTTAAAGCTTTTTAGTCTCTTTGAACTTCTACCTCGACACATAGTCTGCCAACTCCGTGAAAAGAATTATTTAAATCAATCAATCAAAAGTCCTTTTTAACAGGTTTATAGATCTTATACATGTTTTAAACTTCCTGCCTTACTCAATATTTGGTTTTCTGAAGTGTTACTTTAAAATACCCTTTTTGGAAAGCAGTTTCTATCACTCTATCACAGATGTCATAATTGAACTGATTTTTGTTTTGTTTGGGTTTTTTGGTTTGGATTTTTAAAACATCAACTTTGAGGTTTTGTGCTTCAATTTTATCTGAAACCCAACCAGCAAACCCCAGTTGAATCTGATAATCTATAAATCCTTGTCACTGAAGATGGTCTGGGGATCAGCATCATCAGCCTCACCTTGGGGCTTGTGAGAGTCAGAGTCTCAGATCCCACCCTAGACCTTCTGGTTCAGAATCTGTACTTTTTTTTTTTAAGTTTATTGATTTATTTGGTGGGGGGAGGGGCGGGGAGAGAGGGAGAGAGAGAGAGAATCCTGAGCAGGCTCTTGTGCTGTCAGTGCAAAGCCTGATGCAGGGCTCAGTCTCATGAATCCATGAGATCATTACCCGAACTGAGAGCAAGAGTTGGACACTTAACTGACTGAGCCACTCAGGTGCCCCCAGAATCTGTACTTTGACAAGAGTTCCTCAGTGATTCTTGTGCACGTTAAAAATGAGAAACTCTATTCTGACCTAATCCTTCCACTTTATGGCAGTATTTCCAAATTAAACAAATTCAGTGGCTTGGTCTTACAAATTTAAAAGACACCATAATAATCGGAAGATAGTAAATCCTTAAGGTAGAAGGCATCACGAGAATTGTGTCTACTGCTGAGAGTCCTGGTAACAGATCAATCTGTGCTTAAGGTTTTAAGTGCTGTGGTGTTGACGTGGTGACCTCTCCCCCATCCCGCCCCGGGTCCTGTACTGGCACTAGAGAAAGGGACAGAATGTGTGTGGAGAGGGAGCTCACACAGCCAAGGAGAGAGACACACATGTAGGCATGGAAATAGGACACACTACTGATCATAGGATATAGAAGTAACACAGGCAGTGCTTAGCTCTGGGTAGAAGGTGGGGCACAGAACAGAACAGGAAGCCTTCTTAGAGAAGATAACTTGATTTCAAGCATTTCACTTCCTGGGCAAGTTGGAGAATCTTCCAGGCAGACAGGCATGAAGTGAGTGAGACAGATAAATATCTCTAAGGAAATTCACATGGTTTGGTTTTGATGAACATGAGGTATGTGGAAATGAGGGGGGCAACAGGTGAGAGAAAGCCCAAGGAAGCAGAGGAAAATGAGGTTGCACAACAGATACAAGTGCCCCCAGGCGCTAAGGAGCTTGGCTTTTGTCAAAGGGAGCCTGAAGAATTTTTGAAGAAGAAAGGCACGGCCAGCTGGGTTTTTAAAAGGGCATTCTGGATGCTGTGTGGAGAATGGACTGGAGGCGGGTGGAACAAGAGAAGAGTCAGTGAGACCTGCATGGAGGAGGCTGCAGTGGCCTGAACGAAAGATGGTGATTGCCTCGCATGAGGTGATGGTCACCAGAAGGGATAGCTGAGGAGAGAATCCAAAAATGAACTATTGGGACCTCATGAAGATAAAAAGCTTCTGCAGAAGCAAAGGAAACAATCAGCAAAACGAAAAGGCAACCAACGGAATGGGAAAAGATATTTGCAAATGACATATCGGACAAAGGGCTAGTATCCAAAATCTGTAGAGAACTCACCAAACTCCACACCCAAAAAACAAATAATCCAGTGAAGAAATGGGAAGAAAACATGAATAGACACTTCTCTAAAGAAAACATCCAGATGGCCAACAGGCACATGAAAAGATGCTCAACGTCACTCCTCATCAGGGAAATACAAATCAAAACCACACTCAGATATCACCTCACGCCAGTCAGAGTGGCCAAAATGAACAAATCAGGAGACTATAGATGCTGGAGAGGATGTGAAGAAATGGGAACCCTCTTGCACTGTTGGTGGGAATGCAAACTGGTGCAGCTGCTCTGGAAAACAGTGCAGAGGTTCCTCAAAAAATTAAAAATAGATCTACCCTATGTCCCAGCAATAGCACTGCTAGGAATTTACCCAAGGGATACAAGAGTATTGATGCATAGGGGCACTTGCACCCCAATGTTTATAGCAGCACTTTCAACAATAGCCAAATTACGGAAAGAGCCTAAATGTCCATCAACTGACAAATGGATAAAGAAATTGTGGTTCATATACACAATGGAATATTACGTGGCAATGAGAAAGAATGAAATGTGGCCTATTGTAGCAACGTGCATGGAACTGGAGAGTGTTATGCTAAGTGAAATAAGTCATGCAGAGAAAGACAGATAACCACATGTTTTCACTCTTATGTGAAACTGTGGATCCTGAGAAACTTAACAGAAGACCATGGGGGAGGGGAAGGAGAAAACAAAAGTTAGAGAGGGAGGAAGCCAAACCATAAGAGACTCTTACAAACTGAAAACAAACTGAGGGTTGATGGCGGGTGGGAGGGAGGGGAGGGTGGGTGATGGGCATCGAGGAGGGCACCTGTTGGGATGAGCACTGGGTGTTGTACGGAAACCAATTTGACAATAAATTTCATATTAAAAAAATAAAAAAATAATAAAAAAAATTATTATTAAAAAATAAATAAATAAAGAGGAGGAATTTCTTTTCTCTCTGCCCCTACTCTGTCCTTCAAATCTTTGAAGACACGGTTCTTTGCTGAGTCTTAGCTTATCCAGAGCAAACAGTTTCTGGTCTCTGAATTGCTACTTTTAAGACATGGTTTTGCATCCCTCCACATATACCTCAGTTTATTTATATCCCACATGCACTGTAGTGACAAGAGTTAAGAAAAGGTAAAGCTAAGTGGGGAAAAGGAACTAAAAATTACTGGGTGCCTAGTGAAACAGGCTAGGTGCACCATAAACATTGTCTCATTTACGTCCCACAACCCTGCAAAGTAAGTATGATTACCTGTTGTAAACATGAAAAGAATAAGGCCTTGGAGGCTAAGGATCTCCTGGCAATTATTGGCTTCTACTAGTAGAATCTGAATTTGTACCCAGAGATCTGTGATTCATATATTAAGCTACATGCACTCAAGGATGCTTGGAGCAGCTTAAACCACCACTCCCCCGCGCCCCCTGGTTTGCTGAATGTACAGATGCCAATTAGTTGTCTCCTGTAGCTACATAACTTGCGTGTTGAACCAGTTAACCGGAACCAGAAGATAAGCAGAGAAGACCCTGAGTGGCCAGGTGGATGACACAAAGTCCAAATTCTCTACAGGAAAGGACCTCACATGCAAAGCTTATTTTCTTTGTTTGTACATAGCTCTCTCAAGCTGGACCATATGTTTTTGCAGCCCACAGA
Source organism: Acinonyx jubatus (assembly GCF_027475565.1). Classification (NCBI taxonomy): domain Eukaryota; kingdom Metazoa; phylum Chordata; class Mammalia; order Carnivora; family Felidae; genus Acinonyx; species Acinonyx jubatus. The sequence continues at coordinate 138,826,671 of NC_069384.1, forward strand.
CAATTAGAAACAGCAAATTAAGAATGAGTGGGTAGCAAGTGAGAGCTGGTAGCTGACAAACTGACATCAGGGGAAGGGCTGGAAAAATGTAAAGAGCTATAGACATAAAAAGTCAAGCAGCCTAGGTAATAGATTCGGTGCCTGATATAGAAGCAGACAGACCCGCTGATTTTACGTATCCTCCAGGGCATAACTGTGTTACAGCACGCATCGTAAAACCTAAGCGTCAACGTAAACCTTACCTCCACCCAACGGAGAAAGCCTCACTATAACGTGTGGTGTCGGAGGATCATTTCTGTCTCTAACTGAGCCATCCCAGTAGTATGATAGTGTGGATCTCTTTTCTGGTTAGCAGTTCTTAGCAATGACAGAAGATCCTCATAGTCTGCTAAGCAAAATCTCTCTTAGTAACATCCACCAATTGGTCCCCAGTGCTTTTTTTTTTAATTAATTAATTAATTAATTTATTTATTTATTAACGTTTATTTATTTTTGAGACAGAGAGAGACAGAGCATGAACGGGGGAGGGTCAGAGAGAGAGGGAGACACAGAATCTGAAACAGGCTCCAGGCTCTGAGCCATCAGCCCAGAGCCTGACGCGGGGCTCGAACTCAGGGACTGTGAGATCGTGACCTGAGCCAAAGTCGGCCGCTTAACCGACTGAGCCACCCAGGCACCCCCCCCCCCCCAGTGCTTTTTAACGTGATAATCATCCCAATGTTAGGAGATGACTGTTGCCAGTGTGGAGTAGTTACCAGAAACTCCAGGACTCGTTCTTCAAAGAGCTGCTGCCTCTTTGTCTCTCACTTTGTTTCAGGTCTGCTCTGAGGTAATGCTCCACCCCTGGCAGAATAGTCCCATGACATTGCTTGTGAATCTCAGGAAATAAAACCTTCTTTTTTTAAAAAATGTTTATTTTATTATTTATTTTGAGAGAGAGAGAGAGAGAGAGAGAACCTCAAGCAATCTCTGTGCTGTCAGCTATGAGCCTGATGTGGGGCTTGAACCCATGAACCGTGAGATCATGACTTGAGCAGAAATCAAGACTCAGATATTCAACCAACTGAACCACCTAGGCACCCCAGGAAATAAAATATTCTATAGACACTGTAAGTTCTAAATACAGACCCAATCCTGTGGTGTAGTGTCTAATCAATATATTCACTGATCCTTCAGTATTCGTTGGAAGCAAATCTTCCTGGCCTCCACCCTTCTGCCTTCTGCATTGGGTGGTAGGCTTTTCCGCTCTGTTCTTGCTCATCTTCTCAATTCTGTAACTGCTGTCTCCAGCTCTAAGCAGGGAGAGGAAAAGAATTTGAGAGGGAACAGCAAAGTGCCTACCTCACTGGTACCACCCTGCCCTCGCTTAAGTCTCAAGTGCAGTGAATTACATGCAGATCTCAATAAAACGAAGATGCTGATTAGGTAGGCCTGGAGTGAAATCTGAGATTCTGCATTTCTAATAAGCTCCCAGGTTATATTGGTGGTATTAGACTATGGACCTTGCTTGCTTGGAGTAACAAGCATTTAGAGATTCCCTTTTGGGTCCACTCACTGAAATTCCTTTAATGTAGCTAGTTTATGCAATTTCTTTAATTCAATTAACTCTTTCAAGTATAGTAAAACCTTTCTTTGCAAGCATAATTCTTTCTGGAAACATGCTTGTGATCCAGAACACTTTTATATCAAAGGGAGCCAAGAACCATTGGCTTTCAGTTGTGATCATGTGATGTTTGGCCTCATGTACCACTCATATTGCAAGACGTCGCTCAATTATCAAGTTAAAATTTATTAGAAATGTTTGCTCATCTTGTGGAACACTCGCAGAACAAGTTACTCACAATCCAAGATTTTACTGTATGGTGCCTGATGGTACACATCATTATCTTTTAGTACTGGTGGCTCTCATCCTGATGGGCCTTTCAATATAACTTCAGGTTCAGTTTCCAAAGGTGACAATACCTTTCAATATAACTTCAGGTTCAGTTTCCAAAGGTAATTCATCCAGTCCCTTTGACCTTCTTATTGACACAGATACAGGTATTTCCTGGACAGCCATTTGCTGGACTGTTGTAGAGCACTGTAAACTTTCCAAATGACAGGCACAAGTCCCTCTATCTTCTAGATGTAGGAAATGCATATAGAGCTCTCCCCACAGGGGTATGGAGGTCTGCACATTAGGCTTGGGTTTGGAATGAGGGGACTGAAACTGGCAGGATAGCTCTCTCCAAAGAAATCGCTTCACATGTTATCCCTCCTCATGCAACAATCTAGCTTTTTAAAATTCACAGTCTGGGTAAAGGGCCATGTATCTCATAACCAGTATAGCTATTTCTTTTTTAAAATTTGCATCTTAAGGATGTAGTTTAAGCATACGAGTCTCGATTTTGGCTCAGGTCAGGATCTCACGGTTCAAGAGTTTGAGTCTCGTGTCGGGCCCTGCACTGACAACATGGAGCCTGCTTGGATTTCTCACTCTCTCCCTCTCTGTCTGCCCCTCCTCCACTCATGCTCTCTCTCAATCTCTCTCTCTCTCTCTCAAAATAAATACATCAACTTAAAAAAAATAAAAATATGCATCTTGGTCATTGCTCTTACAGCTAAATTTTATATCTCATAAACTGCAATATACCCTTGTATTTTCTCTTCTCTGTGACAAACATCTCGTTTTCCCATATAATTTCTGAACATTCACCATTTTCTAGATGCCTTTTCATTTGTCAATATGCTACCAAATATAAGGTACCGAGAATCAGATATATTATTCCACAAAGAGTCTGGCCAGACCAGAGTTCACTGGGGTGGTATTTTTCTGTCTTTGATATGTTTGACTTCATTAAGGCTCTTGGCATTTGCATGTGTATGGAAGATAAAAGGGAAAGATCAACGATAAGTATGTAATCTTGAGCTGGGTTACCTGTAAAATTGATACACCATTAATAGAAATTAAGATGATATGGGAGGGAAAGTGTTCCATGTTAGACATATTGAGTTTGAGACGCCCCATGATACCTATTTGGAAATGTTCAGTAGATATTAAGAAACTGGAGACTGGAACATATTGAAAGTTAAATCTAGAAATAGAGATTTGGGTTTTATCCTTATAAAGATAATATCTGAAGTCTAGGGAATAGAGTACGTATGTCAGTTGAGCTTAGAGGAAGAAGGTAGCCAGTTCAAGCCTGAAGATGATGAAAATTCACACAGATTCCAGGAGACGACAAGATATTCTCCAGAACTGAATAGTTACCTATGTGTCTCAAAATATTTCTACCTGCCCTGAGTGCCTGGGTGGCTCAGTTGGTTAAGCATCTGACCCTTGATTTTGGCTTAGGTCATGATATTGCGGTTCATGGGATTGAGCCCCATGTTGGGCTCTGCACTGTCAGCGTGGAGCCTGCTTGGGATTTTCTCTCTCCCTCTCTCTCTCTGCCCCTCTTCTCTAGCTCTCTTCCTCAAAATAAATTTTAAAATTTCAAAAATTGATTATATTATTCTTTATTATACGGTATGTTATCTACAGTCAAAAGAGTGGGAATGGCATTTTTACAGTAAAGCATGAAGAAGTGATACAACAGAAATTTATTTTAAAGGCTATCCACAAGTCTTTATGCTTTTTTCTATCTCAAAAATGTACCTTTTTACTTGAATCTGACATCAAACATCCAAACTTCAGAATACAAATATCCAATATAAGTTTTGATTATTGTTTTAATTTCTATAAATAAAATATTAAGCTAATCATAATTTAACAATTTAACAATTGCATGAGATAATAAGTTTAATAACTGCAGAGCCAAAGAGATATACTTTTAAGTTTGCGTGTATATATAAAGTGAGAGTACATTATTACACAGTTAACTTAAACTCTCCTAAGCTGTCATCTTGACTGTCTAAGCAGACTAGTGATATAGGAATTATACATACATGAACTTTGCATTATAGTAATGAGCTCTGAAAATTTTTTGTTCAGACTGTTACATCATTTCAACATAACATTTGAAATGTGGCATAGTTCAGTGGCATAATTTCTGGTGGAAACTTTTTGGCATTATACAAGCTCCATAAATTGGTAATATTTGGTAGCTTTTCACATTGACTAAAAATGCAAAGATGGAAATAGGAATTCTAAGGATTGTTTAGCAGGGTGTATGCATATACCAGAGATCACAACGTGTACCACAAACTTGACTTTAAACAGCCAAGTTTCTAATTTTCCAAAGTTAGTCATTTCCAAATACCACAGTCAGCTTTAAAAACACATATGGTGAAAGCTGGATGATCCAGCGTTTGGTCAACTAGAACTCTCAGCCAGTCTGAAAAATTATAACAGATTAATTAATATCTGCAATCATGATGGGATAAATGTCTAAGCTACATTTCTTTTATGCCTACTGCATGGAAAAAGCTTTAATATAGTTTCTAATGTAATATATTTAAGTAACAGCAGAATTCTATGAAGTGGGTTGTATTATCCCCATGTTATGGATGAAACGAATGCTGTTCAGGGGGGTTAATTTAATTTTTCCAAGGTCAAATGGTGAGAAATAGATATCTTTATGTTCTTCTATCTCCTAGGAACACTTACGTTCCAAAATGTTGTCATGTGTCCATTTTGGTAAGCTAGTAATCTATATTTGATCTGTCTTTGATAAAAGAGTGTACTTCATTTTCAATCATGTTAGATAAGAATATTGCATTTATGTATACTGATTGCTCCTTTTATACAAATGTAATGCCACCATGGGCAATAGAATACATATTGCAGTTATTTTTTTCCAGTGTTAGTAATGTAATTGGGTGCAGTTATCCATCCAATGTCCACTCATCTTCCCATTAGAGTCCCCTAGTGTCCAATAAGCTTCTTTTTTTAAAGTTTATTTATTTTGAGAGAGAGAGAGAGAGAGAGCAAGTGCACATGACCGGGGGAGGGGAAGAGACAGAGAGGGAGAGAGAGAATCCCAAGCAGGCTCCTCGCTGTCAGCAGAGTCCATCATGGGACTCCATCTCAGGAACCATGAGATCATGACCTGAGCCAAAATCAAGAGCTGGGGGCTTAACCACCTGAGCCACCCGAGTGCCCCAAGACCAGTAAGCTTCTCAAGATAGAAGTCTAGAGCTAATATTGGAGATAATAGCCATGGCTTACAGCAAAGTTAAATAATTACCTCAGTGACTCCTCATGTGCCACTTCTCCCTCCCTGCCTCAGATGCATATGTGCACATGCACAAACATACAAAGGAGAAGATTTAGGATTTATATATAGCACAGATTTGGGATATACTTAGAAAGTGGAATTAGTAGAATCAACCATTTGTCGTCAGCAAATGTTTCCTAGAAATATACCTGAGACCATTTCCTGATACATCCTGAGTCCTCCTACTTCTGCTGGTTTCCACAGTCCCCACCCTAGTCCCATTCATCATTTCCTTTCTGGATTTCAGTAGCATCCCAACCAGTCTCCTTGTTTCTACCCTTGCCCTCGGCCACCACCAATCCATTTTCCCCAAAGCAACCAGAGTGTTCCTAAAATCCAAATCTTATCACCTCGTTTCTCTACCTAAAATCCTGCCTTGGATGCCCACTTAGGGACTGTCAGATCCTATCCCTGTCTAGATCCCCAGTTTGTGTCATCTTGAACTTTCTTTACTCAAGGTGTGTGGGCTTTCTTGTGATGTGTCTAACTTACTAAGCTCCACTCAGCCTCAGGATCTCAGGCCTTGCTATTCCCTTCGTTTGGAATGCTTTTCTCCCTTTTCACTTTGGTTAACCACACTCTAGGATTTAGCCTATCTGTTAATTTCTTAGGCGACTTTGGATGATACCTAGAGTAGGTGAGGCCCTTCAATTATTCTCATAGCACTCAGTCACTTTCGTAGTATTCCCCATAACTTCCCAATTTAATTAAAAAATCCTATGTTATTCCTTATTAAAGTATGTCTTTTATAATTAGTCGCTAACTTCATGAGAGAAGATTCTTTCTCACCCACTACTGTTTCCCCACCTCAGTACAGTGCCTGACCTTTGTCAGTGCACCATGTATTTTCTTAAAAATGTTTTGCTTATGCTTACAAATAGCAAGATTTTCACCTTTTGATCACACAAGATTATTAATGCCTATGTCTTAGAAATGCCTGCAAGCTACTATGGGTTTAAATATTTTAATAGCAAGAATTTGGCCCAGTGAACTCAGGAATTCATCACTAAGGCTGATACATCATTATCAACTGGACCTTGAATTTATGTTTGATCACCTACCAATTATGTCACTTACTGATGGTTAAATGATGAAGCCAAGAGGACTTAGTAATGGGAGCTGTTGAATAAAAATCAGGAAAATGGCAGCAAAAAGCCTTAAATGTAGGAAGAAGGTAGTATAAAACACTGAGAGATGATACCAGGTAGGGGCTAAAGAGAGAGAAGTTGAATGGAGAGGGATGTAAGGAAGAAAAGTGTTTTCTGAAAATAAGTCCATTAAATAGCTTACAGGGTTAGAGATATTTTAACAAGTTTAGATTGGAAGTGGTTACTGAGAAAATTCAACCATTTTGTTTGTCATTCTGCTTTTATTTTTTTTAATTTTTTTTTAAAATTTAAGTTTATATTACTTATTTTGAGAGAGAGAATGAGTGGGATAGGGGCAGAGAGAGAGAGAGAGAGAGAGAGAGAGAGAATTCCAAGCAGGCTCTGTGCTGCCCACAATGTTAATGCAGACCCCGACATGGGGCTCGAACTCATGAACCCAGAGATCATGACCTGAGCTGAAATCAAGAGTCAGATGCTTAACTGGCTGAGCCATCTAGGCACCCCAGCAACTATCTTTCTTTCTTTTTGTCTGTCTGTGTCTCTTCCTCTCTCTCTCTCCCTCCCTCCCTCCCTCCCTCCCTCCCTCCCTCCCTCCCTCCCTTTCTTCCTTCCTCCCTTCCTTTCTACTGCCCTTCCCCTCTTGAGCAATTGATATACTACTCATGAGAGTGGAATCATTTTACAAGTGCTGGGATAAAGGTCAACACACAGAAAATGTTTAGAGAGGAACAGGGGTTTCAATTGGGTAATTTGCTGGTAACACCTTTAGTAAACAAATGTGGGAATAATACTGAGTGTTTATCACCACAGTGAGTTTTTAATCAAATCCATTCACTAAGAAAGCCGTAAAATAATTTGCCAAGTGCTTTGAGATAATGAGCTACTATATAAACACAATCTTATCCTAGCAACTGCAATTGTAAAACTATTTGTTTTAGAAAATTCCAACTCTGGTATTTTATTTCCCTTGAGTGATGACAATAGATCGATGTATGAAACTGAATGTTTCTTCAGTTGGATTAAACAAGTCTGTGTGTATTTATGCTGATTAGCTGTTTGTAGCGGATGAATACTGCTAGCTATAAACTTTGCTTTTGAATTTCATTTAAAAATGTTCGAGATTCAAAAAAGAATTTTGTGAATCACATTTGGTGTGCAGGACATGGGTGAGTGTTAAGCCTGTGCTTTGCTCTTGAATCATGCTTGTGCCAAAGCACAGGCAGAAACTCAATATTCCTGAAGAGAGTGAGTGTGCTTTTTATTGTAGGGTGTTAAAAGGAAAGAATTATCGGTTTGGTAAAAGTGAGAGAGAGAAAGAGGGAGAGAAGGAGAGAGAGAACACAAACAAAATCCCAGCAATACCTAAAACTTGATACTCTCAAAACATGGTATATTATTGGAGATGAGCAGAGAGTTCTCACATACTGCATTTAATTTTAATTTCTTTCTGTAATCAAAAGAAGAGTTTCTTCATTAAGACTCACAGTTCAGTTACCTTTTGTGTAATCTGTCTACTTGGGGCACATTGCCAAACTGGAGGTCTTCACGGTTCAGAGAAACCGTAAACCCAGACTGCAGTTCTGGCAAGGAGTTACTATGCTAAAAGGTCATGGCTGACACATGTCAGGTCCATCATGAGTTTATCTGCTAGTTTAGAATATGCCGAAGACTATCGGGAAGAAAACCGCATCAAACTTTTATTGGATGTCTAACGGGGCTGTAGATATTTTCAACCTAGTTTACAGAATCAAAGATCCACCTATGCTCAAACTGCCTAAGTTTTAAGCTGGCCATCCATGGTGTGCTAAGAGGATCCCACGTTTAGTAAAGAAATATGCCCCATGACCTCAGTGGAAATGAAGTATCCATAGAGGTTTAACCCCATGTATTGTCCTTTAATCAAGACTCTGTCCTAAAGTCCTCATTTCCTGTTGTAACTTTAGGGGAATTAAACAGGAACTATTAATTATATTCAGTGTCAATTTAAATTACTACCTAATGTAATCCTACTAACTGAACATGTGGTTGGGTAAGCTACTCACACTTCACTCTGAGCCTACTTCTCCACTGTCGGTTAGCTAATTATGAAGTACACACACATACACACACACTTGTTTTTCGTCCTAAAAATCTCAAGGTAACAGTGATTTAAAGACTGGGTGTTTGCTCTTGCTTTGTGATGGGTGCTTACAGGTTTTAAAACCTGAAGCATTTAAAAAATATATTGACGTCCAGACCCCACTCTCACAGATTCTGAGTCAGCTGGGCTAGAAGAGGACCTGGGCATTCCTATATTTTAAAAGCTGGTTTTTATGAGAGCCCAAGGTTGAGAAGAACAGTTAAATGCTACTGTAGTTCTTTTTCCCGATCATATCAGTAAGTAGGCTTTGCCATGATAATTTTGCATATCCAGAAATTGGCATTCAGTTTAAGGCTAAGATTTGAACCCACGTCTTTAGGATTTTTAAGTCTTTGCTTTTCTCATCAATTCACAATTCTTAAGACTTCCAGTGAGATCAAAGAATTTTCAGAGAAAGATGCTCATAACTATTGAGTGAGAAAGGGAAAAGAAAATTCAATTATAGCAGTTAGGCTAAAAATAGAAGATTTATTTAAGGCTTAGCAAATTCTCTGAAGTTTTACACGTTTGCCATGATGTTGAAAGCTTAACGTATTTTACTTGGTTACATAATGTCACATTGAAAAACCTGGCACCGAGGTATCAAGCCCTCCCCCCTCACCCCCCTGCCTGCCACAACTTGCCTAATATGTGAACTTTGAAAACAGGGCACGAAAAGGTGACATTTTTGAGTTTCTTCCACATGCGTTTTAACTTTATAGAAAACAAACATTTTTAAGACCCATTTTTCTCTGACATTCCCAACTTCACAAACCATGGACAATATAAACTGTTTTATGCCTGTCATTACCATGTTGGCTATCTCCTTTGAATCTCTCTTATCCTCACTTATGTCTGGACAGGGAGACGAGAAGGACGTTGAAAGGCAAAAGGGCATCTTATCACTAGTGTATCCTCAAGACACGAATAATTACCCGAATGTAAAAGTCTAAATCTGAGCCTTAGGTAGGTCAGTTTCATCTGAGATCAAGCACAATGCTGTTTTTCCATCCTTCCCATTTTCATTTTCTGTCTTTGGCAGAGCCTCGGATGGCAGATGTAGTAAGAATGTGTAGAGCCGCCAAGATGCTTAATCAAGATCCTGTGATTGTTGCGGCTGTCACCTCAAATTTCAGATTCAGAAACACAACTTTATCAACTCATCCACAAATGATGAGGCTCTTGAGGGGGAAGGATAATTTGTATTGACAAAACTCACAAACAATTTAATTTATAAATCATGATGCCAATTTGTTAAATTACAACAGCACAAGAACAGTTTGCTCATTGGAGCCTCTTTTTTGTTGTTGTTGTTGCTTATTCTTTCAATAACAATTAATTGAATGTTTCTTTCTTATGAGATGTTCTTCCTATTTGGCTGATCTTTACAAGGTAACAGATTGTAAGCCAGAAATGATTTTAGTTGTTTATTGATTACAAAAGGCCAAATCCCACTTAAGCTTGTTTGAATTAAAAGGAGGTTTATAGTAAAATAATAGACATTCAAAAATGAAGTGTAGGAAGGGAGTAAAGTGAAAAGGTATTAGGTATCTCTTTCTCTTTCACTCTTGCACTCTCAGACTGAGTGGTCTCATGTCTACAGCTGTCTGCATCTCAGCCCTGGTCTGGGCAAACTTCCTCTGCTTGCAAACAGCCCAACATGGCTGTCACCCAACATGATCACCAATTCAGAATGTACAAGACCTCACAGCCACCAGCAGTGCCCATCCCCACCCAATCTGCACAGTCTCTAGGCTTCTTATTTCATATTTTCTTGGAAAGACTCTGACCAGCTCAATCTCATCTATGGATGTTTCGCCATGCCAGGTGTCTAAGTCCAGTCCAATCATGAACTACATACACCGGACCCAGACCTACCCCTCCTCTAGGGGCTCGAGATTTGATTTTAATGGAGAGCCTGCTGGTAGGAGACAATGAGAAAGCATCTAATACATTGATTAGTGAATGTGATGCACTCTTTAGGCATTCTCCTGTTGGGTATAGGAGCATTCTGAGTGAGCACTGTAGGACTGGGACCAAACTGATGGGGCAGTTGAAGGGGGTGTCCTTTCTTCATGCCATGGAAGGAAAAGTCAGGGAGACAGAGTCGGGAGAAAGGGGGCAGAACCCCAGAGGTTTCCAAGCCTCCAGAATATATAGCTAAAGTGAAACCCTATCATTCAGAGACCTCTTTAAGGGGCTCTTCCTCTCTGCTCCAAGGAACAAGCCTTGTTGAGCCTCTGCAATACATTTGGAAGACAGATAGGACAATACCAGGAGAGGAAGAGGATGAAACCCACAGAAGGAAAGGAACTGAGGCTTTCTGGAAAGGAACATGGACACTAGGTACAGTGGGTTGAATAGTGGCCCCCAAAAGACACGTCCAAATCCTAAACTCTGGTACTTGTGAATGTGCTCTTATTTGGAAATAGGATCTTGGCCAATGTAAGTAAGGTAAAGATCGCAAGATGAGACCATCTTGGATTGTGATGGGTCCTAAACCCAATGACAACAGATGTTCTTTAAGAGACAGAGAAGGAGAAAACACAGAGGTTCAGAGGGAAGAAGACCATGACAAGTTGAAGGCAGAGATTGAAGCTAGGCTGTCACAAGCCAAAGAACACCAGGGGCCACCAGAAGCTGGGAGACGCAAGGGAGGATTCTTCTGTAGAGACTTCAGAGGGAGCACAGGCCTTCATTTCAGACTTTTGGCTTCCAGAACTGTGAGAGAATAAATTGTTGTTGTTTTAAGCCAAGAAGCTTGTGGTAATTTGTTAGGGAAGCCCTAATGAACAAATATATTGGACTAATGACAGGCATAGCTCTTCTGGGAAGTGGAGTCTGAGCCAAGAGAGATAAGAATCAGGCACCTCCGAGCATGTCTCAGCTTTCTTCAGTAGCAGCTCCCAGACCATGAATGTAAGTGTGTGAGCCTCTGAGCACTGGGGATAAGGTGGGGGTGGGGATCCCACTCTCAGTGAGGACATAGACTCTGAGCCAGATGGGGGCAGAGAGGGCTTCTCCTCTGTCTTAAGTTGGAAATCTGTTCTATGAGATTGTGAAAAGGTGACCTAGGTTGACCCCTCACTTTGCCACTGACTCCCTGCATACCCACGTGTAAGTTCCTTACCATCTAAGGGCCTAATCAATAGCAACTATGAATAAAAATATTGCAGAAGATAGCCTAAAAGGCCCTTGTGGTTGGAGCCCTCTGGTCCTAAGGCCTGTGGTTTGGATAAGGGAAGAGTCAGGCCTGAGCCTATAAGATTTTGACTTGTGGCCTTGCTCTCTCAGTTGAATACACCAGCTTGTTGGAGGTTAATGCGTCTCCTCATGACCCTCCTGGGATAGATCCTTAGGCCCAATCCTCCCCATGTCTCAGCTGCTACTTGGCTCAACAGTTGCCTTGGGAGGATTTAGCCTTTGAGTTTCCACATAGTCAATGTCCCTGCCTATCTCAGGTTTTGGGACATATAGCTCTCCAGCCATATAACCCCATAAGGATCTTACTGGATGTCCCCTAAGATACATTTTCTTCTAGTCTCAGACTAATGGTGGAATGTTCCAGGTGACTTTGGAGGCTTATGGGAGTGATCTACAAGCGTCCCGCCTGGAATTCTTTTCCAAGAGCACAATGTAGAGCTGTACTCTACAACATGGTAGCCTACCAGCTGAATGTGGTTTTATAAATTTAAATTAATTTAAATAAAATAAAATTAAAAATTGAGTAGGATTTGCACTAGCCACCATTGCTTGGCAGTCACATGTGGCTGGTGGCTACATATCGGACATTGCAGAGAGAGAACATTTCCATCACCATAGAAAGTTCTAGTGGATAGCACTGTTCCGGATCAGTGTCTCAATTTGTCTGAGGATCTTGTTAAAATATAGATTCTGATTCAGTCAGTCTGCATTGTGGCCTGAGATTATGTAATTATAGCAAGCACCCAGATGATGTCAATGCTGCTGGTTTGTGGGCCACACTTGGAAAGGCAAGGATTTACATCACTATGGATTATTTAAGGCCACTGTGCTAACTAACTGTATTCTGGGGCTGGGAGAGGGTAAGAGGGAGGACATTTCATCTGTAAGAAGTAGAAAAGAGACTGGGCTGTCTTGGTTAGAATAGAGGCTTCATGGAAGAGAAAAACGGAAAGTCATTTGGCTAGGTAAGTCAGGCCCTAAATGTCAACCCAAGGGATACAGACTTTCCCCTACAGAGCAGGCCTTCCAACTAAGATGAGTGATACATTAGTGCAGGGATTGGCAAACTTTTTTTTGTAAAAGGCCAGATAATAACTATTTTAGGTTTTGTAGGCTATTAGGTTTCTGTCTCATTTACTTAAGTTTGCTGATGTAGTATGAATGCAGCTATAAACAATATACAAAGAAATGAATGTGAGGGTGCCTACGTGGCTCAGTTGGTTGAGCATCTGACTCTTGATTTCGGCTCAGGTCATAATCTCATAGTTCGTGAGTTTGAGCCCTACATCAGGCTCTGTGCTGATGGTGTGGAGCCTGGTTGGGATTCTCTCTCTCCCTCTTTCTCTTGGTCCCTCTTCCCCCCACAAAATAAAACAAACAAACAAACAAACAAAAACTTAAAAAAGATGAACGTGGCTGCGTTCCAATAAGACTTTGTTTACAAAATCAGGTGGCATATTAGATTTGACCCTTGGGGCCTAGTTTACTGACCCTTGCAATAGTGTGTCACAATGGATGAGGGAGCATCAAGTGAGGTTACCATTTGTCAGTTAGAATTTCTATGTAATCTAAAGCCTATTTTAGCTATCCTCATTGTTAATCATTACTAATAAGAGTAGATGTCAATCATTATTATAATTGGTTTAATTTCAGTTTCAAAGCAACAATTTCCTAACACATACAATACATAATTACATTTCATTGATACTGAAGTCAAATTGTGATACCCGTAAATTGCAAGTTTCTCAGAAACAAAAAGTGAAACATCTAGAAAATCAACTTAAAAGTAAAAATCCATCCGCCAGTCAGTACCTTCTATCATCATGTTATAGCAAAAAATAATGATCTGAATCTCAGGTTGTAGAATTGCCTTATTTACCATAAGGGAAAACAAAGACCTAGGAAGAGTCACTGGTCCAATGACCACAGCTAATGGTTGGTGAGTTTAGGATAAAATCAGGGTTCATGTTTCCTAACCAATATGTAATATGTACCTTCCCTGACACCACCACTACCGATTAAGCAAAGCACTATTGAAATACTGTCAGCACCAGGTACCCCTAGTCCAGAAAATGCTTACTGAGACCAGGGAAATTGTACTGAATTATAGGTATAAACACAGCCACTGATACTACAGACATTCATTGAACATTTCATAAATCACTTCATTTTCTTAGATTTTGGGGTGAAAGATTTAGATGATAAACATCTCTCTAAAGACCTATCCAAGAAATTTTAAATGAAGTCTTTAGTAATTCTGCAAGAATTTCTATGTGACAAGCAAAAATACCAAGATCATTCCATTTATAATTTTTTGTCTTTTAAAAATAAATCATCCCATACAACAGTTTTGTTGTAGGAAGCATTGACCTGGATCGTAAGAGATTTTAGTTCCAAAGAAGGTCTGTTGAGTGTTCTGATGATATAATTTTCTGATATCTGAATCCCAAATCACCCCTATATTCCCTCGCCTTAATATCTGTCCAATGCTCAAAAATCTCTTAATCATAAACATATTATCCGCTCAAAGACTTGGCTTTCTTCTTCATACAGTCCAGTTGGCAAGCCATTCAACCAAATCCTAGATCACCATTGGCTTCAGAATGGGTCATTTTAGCAGGTTCATGAAAGCAACAGGCCTCGAGTTAAAAAGCAGTGATCCCATGACACCTCTGTGAGCCATGAAGAACAAATGATATCAACCCTATTTTATAGATGAGGAAATCAAGGCTCAGAGAGTTGCGTCAACATGCCCAAAGTCATCTTCTGTCTTTAAGTTCAGGCCTCCTTTCCTCCTTAAAGTTCTGGAAGCCCTGTCATTTTTCAGGTGTCTGGTGTGAACTTGGATGGGGACAGGGTCCAATTATGAAGCTAGAATGCATCATTAGCCTCATGTGATAGAAAAACTCAGGTTCAAAATTACTTTCATTTGAAAAAAATAAAGTAATATTTCTTGAATCTTAGCTTGTATATTGATGTATATCCTTGGTATAAATAAACAAGAATTTATTATGTAAAAATATTCATTTCTTGGGACACCTGGGTGGCTCAGTCGGTTAAGCGTCCGACTTCAGCTCAGGTCATGATCTCGCGGTCTGTGAGTTCGAGCCCTGCGTCGGGCTCTGTGCTGACTGCTCAGAGCCTGGAGCCTGTTTCAGATTCTGTCTCCCTCTCTCTCTGACCTTTCCCCATTCATGCTCTGTCTCTCTCTGTCTCAAAAATAAATAAATGTTAAAAAAAATATTCATTTCTTGTCAGTAGAAATGCCTTTATCTCAATGAATGGAATACCATAGTTGATCAATTGACCAGACCAAAGTCTGCAGTTTTTTCTTGAGTCCTTATGTTTCCTAATCCATCAAAATAGTCAGTCATTAATTTAATTTAATTTAATTTAATTTAATTTAATTTAATTTTTTATTTTTTAAAATTTACATCCTACCCTACGACCCAGTAATTGCACTAGGCATTTATCCACGAGATACAGGTGTGCTGTTTCAAAAGGACACATGCACCCCCATGTTTATAGCAGCACTATCAACAATAGCCAAAGTATGGAAAGAGCCCAAATGTTCACTGATGGATGGATGGATAAAGAAAATGTGGTATACACACACACACACACACACACACACACACACACACACACACACACACAATGGAGTATTACTTGGCAATCAAAAAGAATGAAATGTTGCCATTTGCAACTACATGGATGGAACTGGAGGGTATTATGGTAAGTGAAATTAGTCAGTCAGAGAAAGACAAAAATCATATGACTTCACTCATATGAGGACTTTAAGAGACAAAACAGATGAACATAAGGGAAGTCACTCATTTAATTTTAACGTAGTGCTTCATTGTTGGATTATTTTTTAAATCACAAAAATAATGAGTTCTCATCAGGGTATATAAAATGTTACAAAGATATATGAAAAGAAAAGTTAAATTTCTTTTCTTTTGGCTTAGTATCTTTCTCAGACCCTGAGGTAATTAACATTTTGATGTGTATCTTCCAAAACATATATATGCTTGTAGATAGGTCCTTCCTTTTTTTTTCTTCCTTGCTTAATTTCTTGAAAATACCTAATACTACAAATATAGTAAAGAAAACAAAAACAAAAACAAAAAACAAAACAGAACAACAAAACTATAACTTGCTTTTTTTTTCCTTGTGAAAATTGCATCTTGTGTTAATTTGGCAAGCTAGAGTGCTATTGAGCATGTTTCCATAGGTTTCATCACTACTTGTATATATTTTACTAATTTTTTAATTTTATTAATACGCTATAGCTATTAATATACCAGAGATATTGACCATATGGTGGCAAATAATTTCTCCCAGTCTAGTTTTTTTTTTTAAAGAAAAAACTGTTTATGGCATCTTTGCTATGCAGTTTTTCATTTTGATGTACATTGGTCAACTTCTTCTTTTATGATATTTAGTTTTTTTTTGTTACTTAAGATGTTCCTTAACCACCCTTAAATTATTCATGTAGTGTCTGTCCTATACTTTCCTCTTATACTTTTATATTAAGAACAGCACATCATTAATCTATGTGCTTACATTTACATATTTGCATTTATAAGTTTATTTTTTTAAATTTTATTTGTGTGTGTGTGTGTGTGTGTGAGAGAGAGAGAAAGAGAGAGAGAGAAAGAGAGAGAAAGAGCATGAGTGGGGGAGGGGCAAGACACAGAATTTGAAGGAGGCCTCCAGGCTCTGAGGTGTCAGCACAGAGCCAGATGCTGGGCTCAACTCAGGAACTGTGAGATCATGACCTGAGCCAAAGCCGGACCCTTAACCTACTCATCCACTCAGGTGCCCTGCCTTTGCTTGTTTAAATTTATGTTTACACTTTGTTTACATATGGTGTGAGGAAGAGGTCTACTTTTATTTCTTCCAGATGGATAGGCCAACTGAATTAACTAAAACATCCATTATTTCCTAACGAATTGGAATGGTGGCTTTATCATGTATTAAATTCCCATATATTACAGGATCTGTTTTTGAACTCTTCACATTCTACTCATTAATTCATTAGTTCATTTGGTAGCTGCCTCCCTTAAAATTCTTCTGAACAGAAGCTTCTACCAGCTCCCAACTCCTCTTTCATGGATAATCTCTTTAGGTGATACATTTTCTCATTTCTGTTTGGAAAGTGAATGACTCAATATTATTTTTAAAGAACATAAGGGAGAGAACATAAGAACACAATGAAGCCCTCTGCTTCCCTGTGACACCCAATAAACACTGACATTGCATCTCAATGTTCTGAAAAGAGGACAGAGCTAGATTCTCTCAGGAAAATGAGTGGCAGGGTACCTACCATAGATACCCTCCGAACGCTAACTCCCTCAGCCTTTCTCTCTTACTGCATCCAGACCTTCGCTGATCTCAGTTCCAGGTGCCACAGTGTGCATGTGGTCTTGTCCGTGCCACAAGTAGTCTCAACCACTCATTTAAGTTCACCCTGATCCAACCAGCCCTATAAATCAGACACTACAGAATGTAAAGAGCTCCCAAAACTCAAAGCTTCTTCCTTAAGTGTTTCATAAGTTGAGATAGAAAATAAAGCAAAATTTGTCCCATGTAGCTCAAGTTCTATTATGAAACCATCTTTAAAACTTGGGCCGATGATTACCTCTGAACTGCAATTTCTAAGGTTAAAGAAAGTAATGAAGTAATAATATACCAAGAAAAAAAAATGGAGAAAATTGCTTTAAGTTGTTTAAAGTAAAAGAAAAAAAAATCCCGGCAGCTTTCTCTCCCTTCTCCCTGCCACTGGCCCCCGTTGCCCCCCCCCCCCCAGGTATCTTAGATTCTTATGTAAAAATAGATTTTAAATGTGCAGAGACAGTGTCCTCTGAAGCTGAAGGTCCCAGTGTAGAAAGCAAATGTCTCAAATTACTAACTGCAATAGAAAAGAGGAGTTTGCCTTTTACATCTTAAATCCCTCTCCAACAAAGCAGAAATTCTTGCACGACAGCTTCAAAACACAGCAGCTTGTAAGGGAGCGGCATGGATGTCAGCCATGAAGTTGGCCTCCAATCCAGCCCGCGACCATTCTCCACCAGCCCTTACCTTGAGCCTCCAGCGTTTTAGAGCCACCTAAAAATGGATTCTCACCACTGCAAGGCTCTTGTACATTGACTCCTTCCTTCAAAAAGGGTTCAATCAGACATTTCTAGTTACTAAACCCCTTCTGAGTGATAGGAAAATGGATACGAAGTATGCATACAGACTCAGAAAAAAGACCCCACCTCTGTCGCCTCTGAATCATGGGGACTCTGGGAAATTTATTGCCCACAAGGGACAAAAGAGCAAAACAGATGGTGAGATTTCATGCTTTTTCTGGAGAGTTAAAAATATCATCAATCATGTACTTAGAAATTGGCAGTAACTGAATTTTTGTTATTCCATAAGTTATACCAGACAGAAAGTTTTTTAAGCAAAAGAGCATGGATGTCTACCACCAAGTAGACATTGTTCATGATTTCTGGCTGCCCAGTACATCAGTAGAATCCAGAAAAATTCATTCTCTGCTTCTCTTATACTTAGTCTACTGTGTGATCTAAGTTCTGTCAGTCAGACACATTGAATATGAGACCTCAGTTTGGGAGTCAGAAACTCTAGAAGGAAGTGCCACGTGGACCCCACTATGGTGGCTGCAGAGACCTTCAGCTTTTGGAGTGGCCACGATGGCAAGCCTGAGTTCTGTCCCGCGGGTGGCATGGATGGGGGGCAATGGCCATGGTCCTCAACTCCTCAGACCAGCTCTACTGCGGGGTTTTGGACATGGTTCCTGGAAGCTTAGCTTGGATATAGTCTCCATTTCTCTCAAGGATTCTGTGAGATCCCAAAACGTTTTCATAAAATCCTTTTCTGTTTTATAAACCAGAGGCAGCTTCTGTTGCTTGCAATTAAGAATCTCAAGTAAGATAACACTTATGGCTTCTATTCATGTATATTGGAAGTAAAAAATATTTTGGATTATTCTATCTGGTCGAAGCCATGCATAAATTTAACCTGACAGAAGATGTCTAAGATGCCAAAATTGCCTCTGGAGGAGAAAGATTTTTGAAATCTCAGAGATTTTCCCTGGGCCCCTGAGGGTACCCACAGAAGCTATACAATGGAGTGACTGATTTACCTGAATCCAGAGCCCTCACAACCATTTCACTGAGATGGAGTTATCCTACTCACAATATCTTGTCTGCCCCAAATCTGGGGGATTTATGGGCTAAGGAGATCATTTCTTTGGGGTTTGAGTCCCCTGCCCATTGGCTTTCTTTAAACCATGCATGTCCTACCCAAAGAATCCTGCATTAATTATTTTTGGTATTGTTCCTTCTTTTGCATAAGATTGAAAAGTCTGACTCCATGTGTGAAGAAGAAGGTGGATGGAACAGATGCCTCACATCTGATGAGCTGCTTGGGGAAGACTCTGGTGGGCTGGATACTTTCATTTTCTTAGTAAAAACTGTGAAACCTAACACATGTACAGGAAAGCATATAAAATTTATATGACCTTTAAAGAACACTAATGACGTGAACACACATATTGCCATTGCTAAAAATGAGAATAAAGAATATTACCAATAATCCGCCAGCCCTGAGACTGTCCTTGAGTGCAATCCCCCTCACTCACCTTTAAGAAAAACCATTATCCTACCTTCTGTGACATGCATTCTTTTGCTTTGCTTTGTTATCACCTATATATGTGTCCCTAAAATCGCTGTTAAGTTTCTCATGTTTTTAAACTTTATATCAATTTGCCATATGTTCTCCTTTACGTCTTTTCTTGTGCACAATGTTATGGTAGTGAAATTTATTCATATTGTTGCATGTGGTTGCAGTTTATTCATTTTTACTGCTGGGTAGTATTTTATCGTATGGACATACTACTGTTTTTACTTATCTATTCTAGCATTGATGACCATATGGATGGTTTCCAGTATTTGGCTATGGCAAGTAATGCTGCCATGGACATTCTGAGTGCATCTCCTGATGTAGACGTGCAGGTGTCCTTGTACATATATGCTTCACAGTAGAATTGCAGGGTTATGGGGTATGGAGTTTTTCGCTTTTCTGAGTAATGCTAAGCTGTTTTCTCAAGTGGCTCTATCAATGTACAGTGTTAGCAGCTATACGTTGAGAGAGAGTTCCCATCTTCTTATACTTGTTGGTGTTTGTCATCTGGTGGCTTTATAATGATATCTTGGGTGGTTCTAGGTTGCATTTCCCTGAAACAGTAGTAAAGCGTCGTGTATATTTTTGTTTATTGTGTTATTGGTCACTGACTGGTTATTGGTAATTTGAAGTTTCTCTACTGTGAAATGCCCTGTCAAGCCCTTTCCTCTTCTCCTGTGGGGACGTTACCAGCTTGGTCTGGGTTGTCCAGGAAGCAGAGCTCGCAGGGAATGAATGTGTGCCACAACTTTGTCACGGAGAGCGCATGGAGACCAAGGGAATGAGGCCTGGGAGCAAGGGGAGCACATCTGACATGTGCGAACATTTTGCCCACCACAGTTTACCATCTCTGCTTAAACAATAAATGTATTACATAATCATGATGACTTTTTAATAATCCTTCATAATATTTAAATAGAAGTGCTGCTTAAGAAAACTCAGCACTGTGAAGATACCAGTTTCCCGTTAAACTTATCAAAATTCGAACTTTTAAGAGAAATCAGTGGAGGGTTTTTGGTTTGTTTGTGTTTGTTTTTGTTCTGCATGAAAGATGCTTGGGGAAAGTCAAGTGTATGAAGGAATAAAAAAACAAGAGTAATGAAGAAAGGCTTGCCTCTCATACTGCTGGCACAGTATTTAGACACATCAGTAGTAGAGAAAGGGTCGCTTAGAATCAATGAGGAAGGGCGCCTGGGTGGCTCAATTGGTTAAGTGTCCCACTTTGGCTCAGGTCATGATATCATGGTTTCTTGAGTTCCAGCCCTGTGTGGAGCTCTGTGCTGACAGCTCAGAGACTGGCGCCTGCTTCGCATTCTTTGTCTCCCCCTCTTTCTGCCCCTCCCTCACTCATGATCTGTCTCTTTCTCTCTGAAAATAAATAAACATAAAAAATCAATGAGGAAAAACTAAGTGTTCCAAAAATTACATGGGGACAAGTGTCAGCCTTAAAAATAAAGAATGGGGAGAAAAAAGGACAAAACAAAGCAAAGACAAAGCCAAAAATTTAAAGCCATGCTTTAACCCTATATCCTGCCCCACTGTCAAAAATTCATGTAAAATGGGAGGGGAGAATTAACACTCTAATTATTACATAAAATCTAGAAACTATAAAAGATTGGTAGATTGGTAGATCTGGCTATATAAATTTTAACCTCTATGTAGAAAAACACACTATAAAATAAAATTTAAAAATAATTTCTAAAAAAATATTTGCAGTGTGTGTTTCCAGAAAACACAAAGAAGTCCTATAAATTAAAAAATAAAACATCAACTTAGAAAAAAGTTTTAAAACTTCACAACAAATATAAATGGTCATGAACCCTGAAACTATGAACATCCACATCAGCAATCAAATAATTTTTTTCAACTAATAGATTTGTGAAGATTTAAACAGTTGATGAAACTCAAGGGTAGAGGAGGCTACAGGGAAGGAAGAACTTTCACACAAGTTGGATGGGTCTGTAAATTGTTAGAACTATCTGCATATTCTTATAATTATACTGTACGTTATTAAAACAGTGCTGTATATTGCTACAACTCTACTTAAAAATGGGAAAAACTTTGAATCAGTAATTCCACTTTAGAAATTTATCACAGAGAAGTAATCAGACATTACATAAAAGTATGAGGACAAAGATGCTTGTCCAAGTGTTGTTCATAACAGTCAAAACCTGAATATCTGACATCTTTACTAATGAGGGATTTATAGTATTTTAATTCATCACATAATGCAATTCTATTTTACCATTAATACTGATGAGGAGTATCATGAAATAGCAACAAACTAATGGCCTCTCAAAAATAAGTGGACTCAAATGAAAAAAAAAAAGTCTTACATTTAAAAAAAAAGAGTTAAGTTTATAGCCTTCTATCAACTATAAGAAATAATAACAAGCAAACTTACAATTCTTGGCAAAGTTTGGGTCCCAAAGTGTAATGTGATTGACACATGTTTGGAAGAAAACCACCTGGAAGTTAGGGTTATCACTGAGAAAGGATAGCCCAAGGAAGGAATTCTAGGACCTCAGCCCTTCTTGTCACTCCAAGGAGGTGGGTCTTCAGACATCCCTGGAGCTCAGAAATTGATAGAATGAATGGGTGGTACCGAAGTGAAAGCTGGGTGCAATCCTGAGTGGAGTTAGAAGGGGAAGCAATAATGGAAGAGTTTCACGTGTCAGCGATATTTGTCAGTGTGAACATCCATGTTGGAGAACATGTCAGAGGCTGAAGACCTCTTGGTCCTTCCAAGAATTCAAGTACTTGTCAGTGTATATAAACTTATGCTATAGAAGATTTTGGAGGCTTTGTTGCCTCCACTCTTTGGTGTCTCTGCACAGGAAGAAAAAAGGATTCTTGGCAGTGTTTTCAAGATGGATTGGGATTATAAGGATAGTGTTTGCCACTGTAACTGAAATATTCCCAGAATCTTTTATGCCTGCCAAGAGGGGAGACCTTGGGGAACAAAGCAGGGTTTTTAAACCTCAGCACTATGTTCATTTTGAGTGGGTAATTCTTTTTGTGATATGGGGGCGGGGTTGCCCTGTTCATTGTAGGATGTTGAGCAACATCCTTGGCTTCCATCCTTGCCTCCAGTTGTGACATCAAAAACCACTTCCAAATATCGCCAAATGTCCTCTGAGCAAAACTGCTTCTGGTCGTGAACCATTGGCATCAAGATGGATAATATCTTATATAAAGTGAGATGGTGTGTTGAAGTTGGAAAAGCAGGTTACAAAGCAGAATGTGCACCATAATCCTATTTTTCCTTGAGAAAACATACCTAAATACAGGTAGACATGACGTGTTTGATTATGAGTGTTGTCTATTTTATTCTATATGTGTTTTGGTATTTCCTGATTTTTTGACAACAGATATAATTGTTACACTGAAAGAAAAACATAGATAGTTTAGATCTTAATATATGCATAGAAAAAAATCTTGAAAGGACATACAAAAAAATGGTAATGATAGTTACTTCTTAGTTTTAAGATTTTTCTTCTTTTCCTATTTTTGTTTGCATTTCCTAAATTTCTTACAGTGAACACTGCTAATTTTGTAATCAGAAACAAAGTAAACAAATTATTTCAAACATAAAATCCCAGATTTCAACTAACCACTAGGTGTCTGAAGATAATTAGGCCCATTAAAGTGCATGTTTCTAAAATCAGTTGTTCAATCCATTTTAACCCTGAGACAGTGGTTTAATGGCCTTTCCTAGTTGAAAACAGTATGTTTCACAAATATTCTCCACTCACCCCACTATACCTCAATCCCTGCTGAAGAATCCCTTCTTACTTTAATGTGGAAATGGACACAATCTAGTGTTGGCATCCTCAACATTTCTCCCCTCAAAATTTCTCTGCATGTTAAGTTTCTTCTATCTTAGCCTCTGTCTTCTATAAAGAAAGATCTAAGTATTTTTCCTGAAATTCACAAATAAGGTTTTCCTACCAAAATTAAGGAAAGAATCTACGAAGGAAATAAGAAAGGCATTCCCCCCCTTAAGACAGTGGCTCACAACTAAGATTTGGGATCCAGGGTTGCCTACAAGGGTTTTCTATATCAGGCATGTTTGTCTCTTCTCTCATCTTTTGTTAAATAGAGAATCTGAGGAAGGGGGTGGGCATGTGAAGCTTGACAAAGCATCTCCACCCTATCCTGGTTCAAGTAACGGGAGGCCCCCACACCCATGTGATTCCTATGAGGATGTTTTCCCCAGTCCTCTCAACACAGTAGTGATCATGTGATCCCAGTTAGGCAATTACGTTCCCTCTATCTAGAATGTGGATCACGAGTGGAGACATAGGACAAAAGGTAGTCAGGGATGGATTATCTGGTGCCAGAGATCCCTGAAGCTACTATGGTTCTTGAAAAGTAGTCAGCTGTACATTCCTAAGAATTTATTCCTTCCCCACCCACGCCAGCCCCCAAGAGAAACTTCTTAAGTCTTATTTTTCCCATATCCAGGGAGTGAGAAAAACCTCATATTAAGCTCAGGCTTAGTTTTAGTAACATGAGAGTAAACTGTAGTGTAAGTTAAGTGCTTAGGAAAGTCTCCTGCCTACCAGGTGAAAACATGGCTGGCTGCACCTTCAAATGGAAGCTTTAACCTGAAACAAAGAGACAGCAATTAAGTTATTAAAGGCTAAAACATGGCAGTGGTGAAATGAGGCAGGAGCAGACCAATGAGATTTTAACTGAGTGAAATTCTCCCACGTATACCAAGGTCTCTCTTAAATTAGAGTTCAAAGTTTGAAATCCCATGGGTCAAGCTGTTGGTGCTGGCCTGGGGAAGAATGAACCCACCAACGAACCAACCAACTCACCAAATGACCAATGAACCAGAATGCAGTGCATGAGCATCAGCAATGGTCTTTTTCCTTTCTATCTAGAAGAGATCCTATAACAGAGCTAGTCTGTCCAAGTGGACCGTATAATTTTAAGACTGTCCAAGTTGACCGTGTAGGAGCAATTTTGAAGAAGAGTCAATAAACTAAACTTTGAAAAATCAGGGGGTACCTGGTACCCCCTGGTACCTGGTATCGTGGGGCTCAGTTGGTTAAGCATTTATCTTGACTCAGGTCATGATCTCATGGTTTGTGAGTTTGAATCAGGTGTCGAGCTCTGTACTGACACCTGGAGCCTGCTTCAGATTCTGTGTCTCCTTTTCTCTCTGCCCCTTCCCTGCTCATGCTCGATCGCTCTCAAAAAGAAATAAACATTTGAAAAAAAAAAGAAAATCCATCCATTATTATCAAATTAGTTTGCCTTCTAAAAGATCAGGGCTTCTATATTTCTTAAAGGAACACAAAATCTTAAATTTCATGGCTTTGACTCATTCAAAGGTTTGATAATTTCCCGATGTTTATACTGATCCTATTATATATACTGCCTTTCAGCTCATACTATAATATCCAGACACAAAACTGAAGATTAATTTCACTACTTGATGTATGATAGGCTGGACCGCAGAGAGGTGAAATGACTTGCCAAAGTCAACTGGCTAAATGACCTGAAGAAGCACAATAAAAACTCTTATCGTCGGAATTGAAAGTTACTTCTGCCATGCCAGCTATCAGTTGTCATGCCAAGCTTAAATCAGATGATTCACCAAATTAGCATAACTGAAGCAGTACCTCACTAAAAATACTCAGCACTTGGTATAGTGCTACGAGGAAATATAGTTTGTGAATTACCCACTATCAGGATCTCCTCCAGCTATTCACAAAGCTCTGTAATACTTCTGTTAGTTTAAAAGGTTTCATTATGGCGGTTGAATACAGTCTCTGAAGATTATGAGTAATTGAAAATTGGATGTATAAAGTTACTTGTATGGTCAGAGTATATGGAAAAGAAATATATCCTCACTTTCAGAAACTACCGAAAGCAGAGATAAATAGCTGCCATGTGCCAAGACAAAACCTATGAATGGACAGTTGCCTTTAATAATACGGTCATATTATTGGGAATTTTACTGCTGAAGTCAATGTTTGGAGCATCTGGCTGTCAGTGCCTCAATTAAGAAACAGAAACTTCAAGTAGGCCACCCAAGATGGGCCAGCTCCAAATACTATCTTCACTTCTGAGGGCTGTGGTTCCTCCGTCCCCCTTTCCCGACAGCAAACTCACCTGACAGGTGAGGCCAAGGTGTTAGAGTCTGTCTCTTTCTTTCTCCCTGGGTGTTGCTATTGGTTTCCTGATTGAAATCAAAGATTGTGAGCAAGCAGAATAATTACAAAACCACTCTTCAGAGTCACAGTGGTTTAAATTTCCATTCCACCTTGTCTAGTTTAAAGTCTGCTAAACCAAGGGACAAATGAACCCACTTAGCCAATTGGAAATTTAAAAAACCCAGAGAACGTTTAAGTATAAAACTTAAGATCGTATTACTCAGCAAACATATTGGTAGCACGACCAACTATCCTGGGACTCGGGACTCCCAGTGCCACAAACGGGAAAGTCGGGCAAACCAGGGTGGTGATCATCCTAATACCTGTAGGTCATGATAGAAGATGGCATAAATTTTCAAATGGCTGGTGAAGGTAGTCAGAATAAAGTCATGTTGCTGTTACCAAACCTAAATATGATTGTTACATTTAGGCTTATGTACTGAACCTTAAAGGATCAATGCTGGGTGATCCTTAGTTCTAATTCAACTTATAGTCTAAAAACAAACAAAAAAAAACATATTAAAAAACAAACGACTCCCTTTAAAATAGAGTTCCCTTAGGGGCGCATGGGTGGCTCTGTTGGTTAAGCACTGGACTCTTGATTTTCTGCTCAGATCACAATCTCACGGGTTTGTGGGATCGAGCACCGAGTCGGGCTGTGCGCTGACAGCATGAAGCCTGCTTGGGATTCTCTCTCTCCTTCTTTCTCTGGCTCTCTTTTTCTCAACATAAGTAAATAAACTTAAAAAAAAAGTAGAATTGAAGTCCCTTAGAAAAATTGGTATAAAGTTGGCATACGCTCAGAATCAAAATCAAAGGAATATTTAAATGCAGGAGGAAAATCTCTTCAATAATGTATAATTTGTGGAACACTGAAGGTCACTCAGTTGTTGAACCTTCATTTTACAGATGAGGAAATCAAAGTCCGTAGAGGTGGCCACGCAGGGTCATCCCATTTTGTAAAGTCAGATGCACACGTAAAGTCTGTGCAGAGCACCTCACTGCCAATCCAGATGATTCTCTTCTATACCTAGGCTCCTCCTCTTCCAAGGCTAAAAATACTGATCAAAACAGGGTATGCTAGAAAGGGATCTTCCCCCAATTTTATGCTAAATATGTGGAAGTTTGGGAGAGCTGTAAATAATCTTTTGTTGTCAACACATCTCTGTTTTTGATTTATACATCCTGCAACTCTGAGGGGTACATGGGCACAGCCTGTGAAGCTCATAGTGTTACAATCAGTGGAATCTCACTCTGCAAAGAGAAACTATCAGCCCTGTTTAGTCACAGAGGTGGTAATAAAGAGTTGACAATAATGAGTGACACGATACCTCACTGGTTTTTAAACTTCAGTGCCTTAGAATCACCTTGCTTGTTGAAAACCGGACTCCTGGACTCTCTCCTCAAAGTTTCTGATTCTCTGGCTCTGCAGCACACCCAAAAGTTTGCATTTTATACAAATTCCCAGGTGAGACTGCTGGCTGTGGTCTGAGGCCATGCTTTGAAAATAACTGGTGTCTCCCAGTGCCTTACACACACACACAAACACAGCAGAATTTTCATGTTAGAGGAGGGATCGCATCAGATATCCATTTAAAAAATAGAGCAATACTTAAAAAATCGCTAATATTTATAAATCAGAGAAAGAATTTTTCCACATCTCCCCCCTATGTTAAGCCTCAGCCTTGTGCAAAGAAAAGGTTTCAGACATCATCTTATTTAAACATTTCTACTGTCATAGGAAGAGAACTATAGGATAGTCCCTTTAATGACTTATTTGAAAATTGTGTTTTTATAGCCTTGGAGTGTAATACACCTTTAGGAAAAGCTTAGTAAGCTTACTTGTGAATCATTGACAATGACAGTTACAGCTTTTAACCCATCATTAATTTTCACAATAGTTGTTCCTTTATGACTCAAGTAATTAAGTAAACGATGTTTCACAAGCATTTTAAACAACTAGTTACATCAAGGGCATTAATGTGTGCAACAATAAAGTAAATTAATAGGTTTGTTGGCACTGGGAAAATTCTTACCTTGTCTTTGGGTGTCAGGAGCTTAAGAAGAACAAGTTTAGTCAAATCAGACCTGAAGCCAATTTGAGTCTCTCAGCCTTCAGAATCTGTCCATCTATTTACTATGCAGAAACTGACTTCTGTTATTAATGAGAAAACATATGTGTGACATTCTCTCAATTTTGCAGCTTATTTCAACACCATCTTTTCCTTAAAACTAAATCCCCCACCTTGCCTGTAAAGCTTCTTCATCAAGCTACTCCTATGCATCCTACAGGGCTTAGTGGAGGTGACACTTCCTCAGTGAAGCTTTCAGTGATTTCGCTGTCGTACTTACCTATAGCACCATGAGCTTATTTTTTCAGACAAGTTGTGTGATACTTGGAACGTAATTATTTGTTTAAGGTCAGTTTTGCTTTCTCAATGGAAGCTTTATGAAAGAAAGATTCATGTATACTTTCCTCCTAGTGCCTAGAGCACTGCTTACCCAATCAAAAGCACTTGTGTAAGCCATCCTCCAAGATGGCCCCCACTGATCCCACATCCTGGCATCCACGTCCTCGTTTTTCCTCTCCTACGTGTAGCGGAGTTGATTTGTGTGACCAGTAAGATACAGCAGAAGTGATGGTACATCACTTCTGCAATTAGGTTGTAAAGTACTGTGACTACCACGTTGGGGTGCTCTCTTGTTCTTTCTTTCTTCTCTGTGGGAAGCCCTGTGGAGAATCTCATGTGGCAAGGAACTACCACCACTGTGTGAGTGAGCTTCGGAGTTGAATTCTCTTGCCTAAGCTGAATTTTGAAAAGCCTGCTGATTCTGAGTCAGAACCAGCCAGCTAAGGTTATCTTATATCCTGAGCTTCAGAAAATATGTGTGGTAATAAATGCTTGTTGATTTAAGCTGCTAATTTGGGGAGCAATTTATCATGCAGCGGTAGATACCTAATAAATACTGAGTACACATGGGAACACTAAATGAATGAAAGGTCTAGAAGTACTATGATTCATATAACAACAATCCATTACAAATTGTCTCAGCTTCTCTGACCTTATCTCGCTTCTTATCAGAATGAAGTATGATACAGATCTAAAACTGAAGGCTAGGAGTTGTAACGGTTAGTGGGAATTCTATTTTTATTGTTTAAAGATTTAACCAGTTTAAATAGTTGATTCAGGAAAGAGTTTCTGGTTAGCTCCTTAAGAATTCTCAAGTACAGCAACTTAGCCAGGTCAGTTGTGGCCCAAAGGTACCAAAAGAGTTGGTCCATTATTTATTAATAAAAACTAAACTAAACAATGTTATTCTGTATGAATTACACAGTTCAAATAATTAAACACAAGCTTATTCTAGTCACAATAATTAGGTGTTCAAAGACTTAGGGTTTAACAATTTGTTACAAAATAGCTATATTATCTTGCTTGCATGGAAATCAAATTCCTTATGATAGTTTCAGAGTTTACTTGCTTTAATATCTAAAGTGACAGTCACTAGCTTTAACAGCCCTTTTTTGTGAGGTGATAGTAGAACTTGTATAATTCTGAATATATTTTAATTTTAAGAAGCTTACATCCACTGATGAAGTTAAATATATCCTGACAGCTGCAAAGTAGTCACAAGGATGTCAGGTAAACTCTTGCTCTAAATACACTGTGGTACTTCGACAGACATCATATTAGGTTTTAGGAAAACAAAGGTTGCTTATTATACATTTGATATCTCATAAATATACATTCCTTGGTATGTTTGTCAATTGAAATTATACATTTTTCCATGGCTGCAAGAGTTCACATTCACTAATTCTTCAAATATCTCATGTCATCTGGAACATGAAAAAGAGCATGACATTCTTTCAGTTCCTTAAACTTTTCTTTCTTTTCAAAAGATGTTTATTTTGGAGACAAAGAGTGCCTGTGCACCGGCGGGGGAGGGGCGGAGGGAGGGGGACACAGGATTCCAAGTGGGGTCTGCACTGTCAGCAGTGGGCCCAACACAGGGCTCAAAGTCACAAACCATGAGATCGTGACCTGAGCCGAAGTCGGACGCTTAACCGACTGAGCCACCCAGGTGCCCCTTTAAACTTTCCTTTAAAGCTGACATCATCGTATTATATGTAGGTTGAGAATCAGATCTGCAAGAGAATCAACTTTTCTTTCTCCTTTTTTTCCCTAGTCTTTTCTACATTGGAGAAGTTGTTGTGGATGTTGGGCTTGACAATTTGCTTAGCATATGTCAAAGGTCGGAGTCCCTAGAAAGCAGAGTCTGAGAGACAGACGCACGTGCAAAAGGTGTATCGGTGAGCGCTCTTGAGATGAATGCTTTTGGAAGAAGAGAGGGAAGAACAGGGAAGGGAAAGGAAGGAAGCAGGGTTGGGCAGCGAGGCCTCAGCTGACCGGCGCAACAGGATCAGGCTCTGGGATGGTGCTTCACAGTTGTTTGGAGTTGGGGTGAGAGAGACTGGCCATTATACCCCCATGTTCATCAGACCTTAGAGTGTTGGCTGCCCCAGGAAGGACGTGCGTCCTTGGAGGAGGTGGGTCTTCAGCAAAAGCAATTCAGAAAGAGGCTGGAGGCACTCCCTCCCCTGGCAGCTGGGGGACTCTTAGCAGCACAACCTGGAGCCCACTATACGCCAATAATGTATTTTTATGCAGATAGCTTTATTTTTCTTTCAACACTTTCTATATCCTTTGATATACTCAAGAGGATTAGGCACACTGACTTCATATTCTTGTATCATTTTGTATATAGTATTCTGTCCTGGTAACAAATTAGTCCTGAGCAAAGGAATTTAAAAAGGGACATTGGAATGTTTTCTAAAGTCCTCATTGTGTGGTCCACTCTCTGCTCACTGCTTGCTGTCTCTGCTTGAAGTTGTCGTGATAGGACAGCATCGTCTCCACTCTCCCATCGTGTATTTGGTAACAGCTTCACATTTATGTTTGGTAAATATGTTTTCAATTAATATTTTCGGGGCACCTGGGGGACTCAGTCGGTTAAGCGTCCAACTCTTGTTTCGGCTCACGTCACAATCTTGTGGTGTGTGAGTTTGAGCCCCACATCAGGCTCTCTGCTGACAGCATGGAGCCGACTTGGGATTCTCTCTTTCCCTGTCCCTCTGTCCCTCCCCTGCTAGCTCTCCCTCTCTCAAAATAAACAAACTTAAAAAAATTAATCAATATTTTCATTTTGTATACTTCAGTATACTTCCACTGAAGTCCTGACTTGATTGTGTAGTTTTTGGAAGCTATAAAATAATGAATGGTGTTGAGATTTTTAATTTATTGTTCATGTTTTAAGTTTCAAAATGTGCAGAAATGAATAAGGAATTCCCTATAAGTTTTGTTTTTTACATATGTTTAGATAAGCTCTCATGTTTTCCACATATATTTGTGGCATTTTTGTTCCCTGGACCCACAGATTATTTTTGTCTAGATTTGGTTATGGAAATTATCTACATGGGGCCCCTGGGGGGGCTCAAATGGTTGAGTGACTAACTTCAGCTCAGGTCATGATCTCACAGTTCATGAGTTCAAGCCCTGCTTTGGCTCGCTGCTATCAGCATGAAATCTCCTCTGTCTCTCTCTTTCTCTGCCCTTCCCCTGCTTGTGCTCTCTCTCTCTCTCAGTAACAAACCTTTAAAAAAAAACTTAAAACAAAAGGAAAAAATAAATTAACTCCGTGTGTGTGTGTGTGTGTGTGTGTGTGTGTGTGTGTGTGTTGTGTAAGTAATTTTTGTCTTCTTTACATTGTTTGTGACAGGTATTAAGAATAATACAGATATTTATAATTTCCTAACTTATTCTAAAAGAATTTACTCATTGCATATGCTACAGTGTTATTTACTTGGCTTTTGACTGTATACAGTCAACCATTATAACATTTTGGTTTCATAGTTGGTATTCTGAATTAATATTCTGACATAAAATAATAAAATATGTTACAGTTCACCTAACTAAAGAAAATTGCCATTATCATGCTGCTATAATTTTATTGCTGATCCTCTACTAGAAATTTAGTGTGCAAAACCAGAGTCAGTCCACCTAAGAGTTATATAAAATCTCAGGGGACCCTGGATAATCAAAAATAATCTTAAAAAAGAGCAAAGTCAGAGGTCTCATGCTTTCTGATCTTGAAGCTTACTACAAAGCTACAGCAGTCAAAATATGTGGTCCTGGCATAAAAACACAGAGACCAATGAAATAGAACAAAAACGCCAGATATAAACCCTAGCATGTATAGTCAAATGATTTTTGACAAGGGTCCCAAGACCATTCCATGGGAAAAGAATAGTTTTTTCAAAAAGTGGGCCTGGGAAAATTGAATATCTTCATGCAAAAAAAGAAAACAAAAATGCAACAGGACACCAAGTATAAAAATTAACTTGAAATGTTTCAAAGACCTAAAAGTAAAACTATAAACCGTTTAGAAATAAACCTAAGGAAAAACCTTCACGTTATTGCTTTTGGCAAATGATTTCTTAAATAGGACACCGACAAAAGGAAAAAAAGTAGATAAATTGTACTACATGAAAATTAAACACCTCTATGCCTCAAAGGACACTATCAACATTGAAGATGCAACCCTTGCTATGGGAGAAAACATTTGCAAATCATATGTCTGATAAGGGGTTAATATCCACAATGTATAAAGAGCTACGACTCAGCAACAACAAAAAACCCCAAACAGCTCCTTATAAAAAAGGGCAAAGGACTCAGATAGATATTTTCCTAAAGAAATGGCCACTCAGCACATGAGAAAGATGCTCAACCTCACTAAATATTAGAGAAATGGAAATCAAAACCACAAGGAGATACCTTCTCAAGCCTATTAGGGTGACTATTAAGAAAAAAAAAACACAGAAGATAGCAGGTATTGGTAAGGACATGGAGAAATTGGAACCCTTTAGTATTATTGGTGAGAATGTGAAATGGTACAGCAACTATGGAAAACAGAATGGAGGTTCTTCCAAAAATTAAACACAGAATGCCCATATAATTCAGCAATTCTGCTCTTAGGTATATTTCTCAAGAATTGAAAGCAGGATCTTAAAGAGACATTTGTACACCCATGTTCATTATTTACAAGGGCCAAAAGGTAGAAGCAGCTCAAGTGTCCATGCATGAGTACATAGATACAATGTGATGTATACATACAATGGAATATCATTTCGCTTTAGAAAGGAAGGAGATTCTGACACATGGTACTATGTGGATGAACCTTGAGGACATTATGCTAACTGAAATTAGCCAGTCAGTGAAAGACAGATATTGTATGATTCCACTTATATGAGGTACCCGGAGTAGTGGAATTCATAGAGACAGAAAGTAGAATGGGGGTTGTCAGGGCTGGTGAAGAAGAGAGTAGGGAATCATTGTTTAATGGGTATAGAGTTTCAGTTTTGCAAGACAATAAGAGTTCTGGAGACGGACGTTGGTAATGGTTGCAAAACAATATGTATATACTTAATCCCATGGAAGTATATACCTAAAAGTGATTGAGATGGTAAATTTTAAATTATGTGCATAACAAAAATAACTTAGTTATGCTTAACAGTAACATACCTGTATGATTTTTACCTTTCTTGTTCCATAGCATTAACAGCTAGATATTTTAAATGTCAATTTTGAATGTTGACATAGTTTTGATGGACAGGTGGATTTCCTTATTTTAGTAAAAATATGTGATAAATGTTGCTGCCAGTACTTGAGTGTATTCTCTCTTTTAATTCCCAAAGAATTTATTGATTTGTGTTTAATATGTTTCTGAAACTGCTTACTCTGTCTTTTGGAAAATTAAAATTTCATGCTTGAAGTGGATAATAGTCAAAGAGAGGGGCTGCTGTTTAATATTTGAACTATACTACCATGTAGCTTTATGAGCAGGACGAATATTGATTTTAATGGAGTCTTTTTTTTTCTTATCCAGTTTTCCTTGAAATTCAACTACTATGATTGAGATAGAAAATAAATTCATGTTCTGCTCCATTAGTGAGGTAGCTCTAAGTTATTAGCTTTAAAAATAGAAACATTAAAATTTACCTAATAGAAATTAACTCTAAAGTATTTTTCTTACCTTCAAGCTATTTCCCCCAACTTTATTTAATAATACAAATATTATTTTTCATTTTCTTCCTGATACCTTGTCATTTTCTATTTTCTGATCCTGATTTTCTATATACAGTTTTCTATTTTACGTGAGGAAAAATGTTTTATCTTAGAATTTGTAACATTTTAACCAGATTGATTTTAACAGTGATTAATCTTTACACTATGGAATTTCCATGAAAAACAATTAGAATATAATTAACATAATTATGTTTCTATAATGTTTATTTATAGATTATTAAAGGTAAATATATTCAGTTGTTAACATAATGTTTAATGACATAATTAAAATACTTTTAAAAATTTTTTGGTATTCAACAACTCCATTCAATAATATATATATATATATATATATATGTATATATATATATATACAAGTGACTGAATATACAAATAGCAATCTGAAATGTCAAATAAAGTTAGCCAAGGTGCTAATAGCAACATTGAACAGCAGCTCTTTATTTAGTGGCACAAATTACTTGAGATAATAGGTCAGCAATTTGTAGGTATTCTTCTTTTTCCGTTTTTTAAAAATGTTTATTTATTTATTTATTGAGAGAGGGAGGGAGGGAGGGACGGCGGGAGGAAGTGTGTGCTTGCAAGCAAGGGAGGGGCAGAGAGAGAGAGTGAGACGAGAACCCCAAGTGGGCTCCAGGCTGTCAGTGGAGAGTGTCACTCAGGGCTCCATCTCAGGAACGGTGAGATCATGACCTGAGTGGAAATCAAGAGTCAGACCAGGTGCCCTCCATTTTTTTTTTATTGTGATAAAATATGCATAACAAAATTCACCATCTCAAACATTTTGAGCATACAGTTCAGTGGTATTAAATGTGTTTATAATGTGCAACCATCACTACAATCCATCGCTAGAACTCTTCATCTTGTAAAACTACGACTCTATTGTCAATAAACAATAACTCCCTCTCCCTCCTCTCCCAGCCCATGGAGCTACCGTTCTACTCTCTGTCCCTATGATGTCAACAACATATATTAATTGTTACAATTGTTCCTACTTTGTAAATGTTCATATTTTCAATATGAAATTTTCAAAATAGTTTAGCCCTTTTATTTTTTTAAGTTTATTTATTTATTTTTTGAGAGAGAGAGAGAGAGAGAGGCACAAGCAGGGGAGAGGCAGAGAGAGAGAGAGAGAGAGAGAGAGAGAGAGAGGGAGAGAATTTCGATCAGGCTCTACACTGTCAACACAGAGCCTGATGCAAGGCTCAAACTCACAAATCGTAGATCATGACCTGAGCCAAAGTGAGATGCTTAACTGACTGAGCCACCCAGGCACCACAATTTAGCCTTTTTAGAGTTAAGCACTTGTTTCCATCAACCAGAAAACTGACAAAATATTCTTATTTGGCTGGAAGAAGAGAGTTTACTGCCATCTATCAGAAGTGTTCAAAATTCTTAAATAAAATTATTTGATTATAATAAAAGCTTTTCAAAAATAATGAAGATATTAATGATATAAATGGTGCCCAGTTAGATGTGGCATCTGTGTGCAGTGCACAACCTGAACAACCAGAGGTTTTACCTTTGCAAAGAAGTTGGAGGAATACATAGGGCAAATACATTCTTGAAAAGATGTCTATGAAAAGATATTTTGTATATAAAAGGTATGTTTATAGTGTAAAACTGGAAACCCTTTCTTCTTTCTGTAGATAGGTTGAATATACCTGAGGTTCAAGCTTCATAGTGAAGTTCGGCTTTAATATATTAAACACTTAAAAATGCTAATAAATCTCTCAGTGCTTTTAAATAAAAAAAATTATCTTTAAAGCTTTTCAAAGTAGGATATATTTTACATATGTAAGTGTGTGTATATATATTTCTGTATGTATATAGTGTACATATTTTTAAATATTAATGTTAAAGTTGTTATTAATAATTTTAAAATCTAGCTTAAGAAATATCTCAAGATTCTTAGTACATATTTTTAAATATTAATGTTAAAGATGTTATTAATAATTTTAAAATCTAGCTTAAGAAATATCTCAAGATTCTTAGGAATCTTTTTATTTACTATATAGAAATTATGTGCAAACACCTTCCCATGTACAGAAAAACCAGTGTGTTGACCTCGAAGAGAAAGGAAAATTAAAGGAAATAGTGAAACGACTTGGCACATAGGAGGTGTTCCATAAATATTTATTAAATGTGATCTAAATGTAAGGTACCATACTATGTCTTGTATTTCTTCTCTTCAAAATGCCCACTCTTGTAATTTTGAGAGAATTCTGTAATTTACTCCTCTCCATATCCTCTGGTATTTTCTGCCATCAGTTGTCTGCAGAACTTATGAAATATTTTGGAAATTTTTTTTTGATTTTGGAATTTTTACAGTCCATACCATGTGTCTACACTTTCTATTCATTCTTTGATTCCTTTAACTTCTTGCCACCAGAAACAATGAGATTACCATCCTTTTAGGTTTCCTTTATTATATATTTCCAGACTATTGTTCATTTTTTAGCTGGAAGCCCTGTCTTCTTTTTGTTGATTTATAGGAATTCTTTGTATATTCTAGACATTGAAAACTCGGTGGTTGATTTTGTCCATAGTCAATTAAACAGAGGTGGTAAATTTTGATATATTTAAATTTATCTCTTTTGCCCTTGTAATTACTATTTTGGGTGTTCTCATTATGAAGTTCTTTTCCTTAATTCCATTTCAAGTCACAAAAATATTCCCATATAATATCTTTTATGAACTTTACAGTTTTAACTTTTACACGTAGGATTTTGATATATTGTGAGTCTATCTTTATGTCAGGCAACTACTCATTTTTATTTTTCTCTGTGAATGAGTCACTTTTTCTACATTATACTGGGTTCTTTTCACATTGTTTTTTTTTTATTTCATCTTAAGAATAAAATTTTCTCACATACCTAACCTTTTTTTTTTTTTTTAAGTACCTATTTTGTTCTTTTGGTCGGTTTCTCATTTTGACCTTCTATGTTTAATATGTGGCAGGACACATTTACTTTCTCTTTCAAAGTTAACTTAGCTATTCATCTTTTTATTCTTTCATTTATCTTTTGGTTTGTTGAATTCCTCAAAACAGCCAAGAAATTTTTCTTGCATTGGATTCATATTATTTTAAGTTGACATTATTATAATATGAAGTTATGCAATCTAATAGCAAGGGATACATTTCAATTTCAGATAACTTTTATGTCTCTTATTAGTTTTAAAAAATATTCTTATTAGATTATATTCTTTATTTCCAGATATTTTATAATTTTTGTTGCAATTGGAACTGGTTTTTAATTTTTATTTATGATTTGGTTATATACGGAGTAGATTTTTCTAAGGTGATCTTGTATCCACTATTTTTCTAAATTTTAAAGTCCAATTTTTTAAACTGCTTAATTTTTTATTCACAGTATTGGCTGGGACTTAAGCAGGTATCTTCTCCGTCATAAAGACAATGCATCTGAAATTTCTTCCCTAACTGTAATATACCCTCTTTTTTTTGTGTTTGTTGTGTAAACATTACCAAGTGATGAGGGTTCTGGGTTTACTAATCATAAATAGATGTTGAACTTTATCAAATGCTTTTTTTTCTAAACGTTTGAGGTAATCATAGCTTTCTCCTTTAATCTATTAATGTGGAAAATCGCAGTGATAGATATTCTGAAGGTAAACCCTTCTCTTAGTCCAAGGATAAATCCTACTGGATCATGATTAATTACTTTCAATACACTTTTTGATTTATTTAGCTTACCTTTTATTGGAATTTTTCGATTCTTACATCTATTGAATGAATGAAAATGGGTTATGTTTTTTCTGTTCCACCTTGGATTTTTAAATGCTTTTTAAATAATTTGGGGCGCCTGGGTGGCTCAGTCGGTTAAGCCGGGTCACGCTCAGGTCACGATCTCACGGTCCGTGAGTTCGAGCCCGGTGTCGGGCTCTGTGCTGACTGCTCAGAGCCTGGAGCCTATATCAGATTCTGTGTCTCCTTGTCTCTCTGACCCTCCCCCGTTCATGCTCTGTCTCTCTCTGTCTCAAAAATAAATAAACGTTAAAAAAAATTAAAAAAAAATAATAGATTTATCTGTCTAGGTTTTTATATATATTAGCGTATAATGTTTCACAAATTCCCTTTACCATTTGAAACATTTCTGTTTTATCTGTGGTTATTTCTCATTTTCCCATTTCTATTTTACTTTCATATGTGCCCATATTATTGACGACTTTTGCCAAGTCTTATTAATCTTTTAAAAAACTACCTTTTAATTTTGTTAATACTTTCTATTGATTATTAATTTTTTTAATGTTTATGTATTTTGACAGAGAGAGAGAGACAGAGCATGAGCAGGGGAGGGGCAGAGAAAGAGGGACACACAGAACCCAAAGCAGGCTCCAGGCTCTGAGCTGTCAGCACAGAGTCCAATGGGGCTCGAACTCATGAATGGTGAGATCATGACCTGAGCTGAAGTTGGATGTTTAACTGACTGAGCCACCCATGTACCTCTCTATTGATTTTTAAAAATTATTCTATTCCAATGTTTTCTTTTTTATTTACCTTTTTTTTTTTTTTTTTTTTTTTAGAGAGAGAGATCAGGAGAGAGACAAGCAGAGTGGGGGGGACAGAGAGAGAATCCTAAGCAGGCTCCATGCTTAGCACGGGGCCCATTGTGGGGCTAGATTCCATGACCCTGGTATGGTGACCTAAGCTGAAATCAAGAGCCACCCAGGAGGCCCTCTATTCCAATGTTTTCTATTTTTTTTTCTTTATTATTTCTTTTGTTTGTTTGTTGGGATTCTTTGTTTCAAGTTTTTAGTATATTAGTTTCAGGAGTAGAGTTTAGTGATTCATGATTCATCACTTACGTATAGTTCCCAGTGCTCATCACAAGTGCCCTCCTTAGTACCCATCACCCATTTAGAAGATCCCGCACCCATATCCATCCATCAACCCCTCAGTTTGTTCTCTACAGTTAAGAGCTGAGTCGTTTATGGTTTGCTTCTCTCTCTTTTTTTCCCCTTCCCCTATGTTCATCTGTTTTGTTTCTTTCATTTATGCTCCTTTGGAGTTCCCATGTTGCTATGTATCTAATTTCTTGAGTTGAATTTTTAGCTTGTGGTTTTTAACCTGTCTTATTTCCTGGTCAATGTATTTAAAGCCATATATATCTCTTTATGTGCTGTTGTAGCTGTGTCAAATACATTTGGACAGGGGTTGTTTTATTGCCATTTAGTTTTAAACATTTCATATTCCCTTTTTAGTCAAGGGTTATTTAGCAATATATAATTTGGTTTCTGCACGTACAGTAATTTTTAAAATCTGGTCTTTTATTGTTAATTTCTAATTATATTGCATTTTGATCAGAGAATATAGTCAATAGGGTAGTCTGTGGAATTTTTCTTTGTGGCCTTGTACACTTATCTGCAGTCAATTTATTTAAATATTTCTCATGTGCCTAAAAAGAATGTATTTTCCCTGTTTGTTGTCCTTGATGGGTTTTGTTTGTGTGTGTGTGTGTGTGTGTGTTATTCAGTGTTCTATATGTATCTAATACCTGGAACTTATTAATTGTATTGTTCTAATTTTTTATATATCTGCTTAATTTTTGTCTATTTAAACTCCAAGTTTATGAGACAGATACATAAAAATTGTCAACTATGATTATTAATAAACACATTTCCCAATAAATTTCTGCAAATACTCTGAAGTTGTATTTTTTTGCGAGTATAGGTTTATGGTGGCTAAAATTCTTGTTCTATGATGTCTTTTACAAATACATAATGTTTACTCTTTATTCCTTATGCTATTTTTTTTGCCTCAAATTGTGTTTTCCCAAGTATTAAGATTTTTATATAGCCTTCCCTTTGTTAATATTTTTATACTTTTCTTTCATCCTTTCATTTTTACTTTCTGTTCTTTTATTTTAAATGTATCTCTTGTAAACACCTTGTTTTATCTTATATTTTTAAAAATTCCTTGGCTGACTTGCCTTGTCTCCAGTGCCTTTTAGGTAGCTGCATTGTTTTGTTTTGTTTGCATGGTACACAAGTTTTTACAGATATTCCCAGTGGGAGGGTTGGTCTGATATTAGCTACAGATCCAGAAACAAAAGAAACACATTTTTAAATTAAGAAAAAAAAATTATCTTCTTTGTTTCAACTGAGATTGAAGCCATTAAAAAAAGTTACACTTTTCAAGTAAATTTCTTGGTAGCAATAGTTACAGGGAAGATAAACCAATAGTTAATTTTGAA
Source organism: Acinonyx jubatus (assembly GCF_027475565.1). NCBI lineage: Eukaryota > Metazoa > Chordata > Mammalia > Carnivora > Felidae > Acinonyx > Acinonyx jubatus. Next base: position 138,866,516 of record NC_069384.1, read on the forward strand.
TCCTTTAAATGAGAATGAATACAATTCACCAATCATTCTTATCTCCCCTGTGGTTTTGAACCTCAGAATGTTCTTTACTTGATAAAAATATCAGACACTATTTCTGAAAATTTATGTTGTGAAGATAATGTTAAAATCTAACACATTCCCCAAACTGATTCGCTGTGCACAAAAGCATTACCTACATGGCATAAATGACCTTCCTGGACACAAATATAAACTAGAAACTTAGTTTCTAAGTGCCCAAATTCCAAACTAATCATCTTACCCATAATTCAAGAATAGGTCCAAGAATTTCGAGACTCATTTTTACAAATGATTGATGTCTCTACTATTATGACCAAGGCCTATAGATCAATTCCCGTGCAAGTATTTAGGCAGAATTCTGGCTTGGTTAGGTTTTATCTTCTATAAACTAATGTTGATTGGCCGAGGGCAGTCTCTATATACTAAAAGTATAAAGTGACTTTAAAAATCTCCTCATAAAAGAATTTTTCTTTAAAAATGCACTTAATCCATTTAAAAATATCTTCTAAATGCACAGTATTGCTAAAAAAGAATACTGAGAAAACAAGGTAAATATAGATAGTTCATACTTGGGTCTACGCCCACACTCTTTCTCTTGGGCTCAATTCCCCAGTAAGATGGTGAGGGAGCAGAGAGGCCAGTAAAAGACACAGCTGTAATCCCCAGCCAATTTTTGCAGAAACCCGAGAATAAACCTTGAGCATCTCAATCTAATTTCTTGCAGTGATAAGATGAGGCAGAATCGATGGGACAAACGTATATTTGAGACTGCCTGATTTATTTGCTCTGGCTGCAGCAAATTTATGGGAGAACCCAAAGCATGGCTGCGATCCAGAGCTTCTCTGTACACAGGTCCTGCTTAACCACTTTTATGCAAAAAACCCCACCCCACCCCTTATAATCATTTCCTTTGTCTACTCTACAAACTTCTCTTCTCTCTAGTCTTTGCCCCAAGATGGAGCTGAGGGGACTGCTTGTCTGTGCTTGGTTAACTTTTCATGTTATTGGCATAACAATTTTCTTATGTTAATATCACGCAGTGGAGAAGGTGCCCTTTTACCAAAATAATAGGGATTGAGGTCATTTGCTGTGGTGATCAGTGTGTGCAAGCTCAGCCTTTGCTGGGACCTCAGCTCTGTTTGGTTGAATTCCAGCTGTGATCTTGATCCATCATACTTACCGTCATGAGTGTTGAAAAATTACAGATTTGATCTCTTTTCTATGTACCTCATTGACTGGGAAAAATATTCTTCCCAGCACATTCTATTTTTCATTAGTTAAAAGTACTCACAGCCATTATGATCTTTCTAAATATATATGTGTGTGTGTGTATCATGCACAGACATAAAACTCTAATACTGACAATGTATAATACTTTAATATAGTTTCCAGAATGACATTATTCCTTTCCTAAACCAATAAAATGTGATATAATAAAATTTCCTTCTATCGTCTCCCATCATAGATAATTCCTTAGTTGTTTTGACTCAAATGGTTAAAGTACAGAATGAATGCCATTTGCTGAAGTTAAAAAATTAGTTTATAAATGTATATTATTATCTCACTCAGGCATTATAATAAGTAAATAAATAATCTCATCTATGTGGTTTGCATATTAGAATAACCTTATTTTCTTCATCATCTCTGGTAGAAATTGTCTGGTTCTGAGCACTTTTCATAAAACTATGAGATACTGCATTAGATGCCCATTTAGCACAATACTAATATGACCAAGTTGCAGATACTATTTGAACAGAAAGGCATAGCCGTAGTGGGATTACCATATTCGAATTTGAAGTCAATGCAGAATGTTTTATATTCAAATTCAGAAAATACGCATGACTGAAATTGTTAGTGTCTGAAAATGATAATTACAATTTACCAAGTTCATTCACATATGTATTAGCATTTAGAAAAACAAAAGATGTAAAGAAATGTTATAGGAATTAAGGCTCTTTAAAAACCCAGCAGTGGGAGTACACTAGTAAGTTTTCACATTGTGATGTCAGTTTTCAAATTGAGGGGACTTTCTAAAGAGGATATTCAACATAAAATGACAAGAGGAAAAGAGTATGAAATTTCATGTAGTCTAGGTTTACTGGAAAGAATTACTTTTTAAGAATATGGCTTACTAAAATATATGACTGAGATCCATGATTAAAAGCTTATTTCTTGGTTCTGTTTTAAAGAAGGATTAGATAAGCAGGCTTAACCTGGAGCCCCTGTTCTGAGAGCTTTATTCACAGGCTCCAGGTTCTTTGACCTTCTCCTGAAATTATATGAAAAGTCTTTCCATGGAGTCTATCCTCTGTGGAGAGGGCTCATAGCTTGCGTTAGATACTCAAAGGGTCTGGATGGATACGTCTTCTTTCCCCACCGTGTTACAATAGCAGAGAAAATGAGATCCTAGAACTCTTGTTAACAGCACTAAGGGTGACAGTGTGTATATATTTCACCCTATAAGGCCTTATACAATGACTAAAAATAATCCTATACCTTGACCTGAAAGGCAAAAAGAATAAATTACAAAGAAAGTTTGCCCCCACTTGAAAAACATTTATGCCTAAATAAATTTTATATAATTGTTACCTGACAAGTTTCGCAGATAAGATTGTGATACGCAACCAGGAAAATGACCACACTTTTACTCTGAGGGAGGTCATACACTCTCATCTGCTCAGAGATTATTCTGATTTTAAATCATTAATCAAGAGAAAATCCCAATTTTGATAATGTGAATCTAAAGATGTGGACTTGCAAACAAAGTTGAACTTCATCCATGACATTTAAAACTATATTTTGTTTGTCTCACCAAAGCAACTGCCAGCGCATAATGGTTTACTGCAGTAATGCTGACAGATTAAGACTCCTAGTTACATTTCATTATTAGAAAAACCAAAGTTATGATTATTGCTGCTTAGTTTTTATGTTACAAATTTTCCTTACAAATAAGTAGGCCATAAGCTAAACAGATGAGTCACTTGTCAAGGTCTGTTTATGATCCCTTTCAAATCCAGAAAACATTGCTATCAATTAATTTTTTGCAGGAATCCTAAGTCAACACATCTTAATGACTCTTGAGTAATCCTTGGCAGGGTCCAAGGCAGTAAATCAAGTTTTATTATTGCAGGATAGCAGAAGCTACAGGGTTATCTGAAACTTGTTATCACTTCTCTCGGTAATGTTCCCTTTGCAAGTTTATGATCCAATAATTCTGATAACATTTTAGAGTTAGGCCTTTTCCGGTAATAATCGATAAAACAATGGCTGGTCCTCCCTTACACCGCATGGTAGACCTCTCCTTCCCCACACTTTCTCCCACCCGCTCTAATTTTCATATTCTAAACTCTGCTTCTAGGCTTTTCTCTTAAAGGACAATATGGTTGGATGCTAAAATGCTTGGTTTGCACATTCTTTTCACTGGTATTTTGTAGTTGTTGGGCCACTGTGCTCAGGTATTAAATGTTGCAGTGTAAAAGGTCTCCTGCTTAGCTTTCTTTCCTTTTTAAAATGAATTGACCTCATCTTGCTGCCCAAAGGATCCTTTATTTTCAAATTTTAATAATTTTAATAATATACATCTTAATGTTGACTGTCCTGGGTTAATATTACCTACATTATGGTGTTCTTCTTTAATATGTACAATTTAAGGCTTTTTTTAATGCCGGAAAAGTTTTATTGAATTATGTATATATATATTTATATTTGTTCTATTGTTTTGGTTTTCTTTTCCAGAAATGCCACTTACAGGGGTATTTCATTTCCCTTGTTGTCTTTTATGGGTTTTTCTTTTTTCTTTTCTTTTTATCTCTTTTATTACTTTTGTGCCATTTCATTTGCGTGTTCCACTTACATACTCTGCGTTCTGTGTTTTCTGTGGTACCTATTTTCTTTTGCGCTCTTTGTATTAATTCCGAAATGATTTTATCTCTTCCTTTTGTATCTTCCCTTAGTTTTACTAGTTGCTCTATCACTTTCTCTTGTTGTCTGGTCTCATTTTTCTTGACTTCTCTATCTGCTTTGTGGTCTCCATGACGGCATTTGCGTCATTAAATTTATTTTAAATTTCTTTTTGGAATATTGATATTTCACAGGGGATTCTGCTGCTTTTCCCACCTTGTTTTCTAATAGCTCATTGATATGAATGGTGTTCTTATCATCTTTTTTTTTTTTTTAACTGTTCTGATCCTTGTCTTTTTTTAACAAAAAATATACTACTCTTTCAGGATAATTTTAGATTTACAGAAAAATTGTGAAGCTAGTAGAAAGAGTTCCTATATATCTACATCCCCAATTTTCCCTATTATTAATATCTTACGTTAGTGCAGTACATTTGTCACAATTAGTGATCCAATACTGATACACTATTGTTAACTGAAGCCTGTACCTTATTCAGATTTCCTCAGTTTTGTGTTTTGTTTTGTTTTAAGAGAGAGAGAGACAGAGAGACAGAGCATGAGTAGGGGAGGGGCAGAGAGAGAAAGAGACACAGAATTTGAAGCAGGGTCCAGGCTCTGAGCGGTCAGCACAGAGCCTGACCTGGGGCTGAAACTCACAAACTGTGGGATCATGATCTGAGCCGAAGTCGGAGGCTTAACCGACTGAGTCACCCAGGCGCCCCATATTTCCTCAGTTTTTATCTAATTTCTTTTTTTCTGTTCCAGTATCCCATCCAGGATCCCACATTACATTTCAGTCTTATTCTCCTTGGGCTTCCCCCGGCTATGACAGTTTCTCAGACTTGCTTATTTTTGCTGACCTTGATGGTTTTGGACAATACTGATCAGATGCTTTGTTATATGTGCCTTGATTGGGCTTTGTCTGATATTTTCCTCATGATTAGACTGGAGTTATGGGTTTTCAGGAGGAAGACTAAAGAGGTAAAGGTTTCATGTCCATCATAGCACATCAAGAGTACCTACTATCCACATGCCTTATTGTTGATGTTGACTATCTCCAGACTAAGGTAACGTTTGCCTGGGTTCTCTTCTGCAAAGTTATACTTCCCCCTTCTTTTCCTCACTGTATTCTTTGAAAGGAAGTCATTATGGGCAGCCTGCCTCAAGGAGGGGGAAATTCTCCTTATCTGCTTGAGGGCAGAGTAGCTACATAAATTACTTGGAATTTTTCTCCATGGGAGATTTGTTTCTACTCCCCTCTCCGTTTATTTATTCAACCATTTATTTATATCAGTTTTTGGTGATTATGAATAAAGCCGCTACATTCATGTGCAGATTTGGTGTAGACATATGTTTTTAAATCAACATGATTGCTGGATCATATGGTAAAAGTATGTTTAGCTTGTAAGAATCTGCCAAACTGTTTCCGAAGAAGCTGTGTGATTCTCCTTTTCCAATAGCAATAAATGAGAATTCCATGGCACCATATTGTCAACAGCAATGGTACTGTCAGGGTTTTTGTGGGGTTTTTTTGTTTTTGTTTTCGTTTTTCTTTTTGTTTGGATTTTAGCTATTCTAGTAGTTATTTAGTGGCATCATGTTTGAATTTGCCGTTCCCTCATGATAAAGGATTTGATTATCTTTTTATGTACTTACACATCATTTTTAGTAAGATGTCTATTCAGATCTTTTGCCTTTTTTTAAAAGTCAGTTGTTTGATTTCTTACTATTGCGTTTTTAGAGTTCTTACATATATTGGACACAAGTCCTTTATCAGATATGTGTTTTGCAAATATCTTCTTCAAGCTTATGGCAGTGTCTTTTACAGAACAGAAAAAAGTCCATTTTTTTTTCTTGCCTGAATCATGTTTTTGGTATTTGATCTAAGAAATCATTAGTAAACCCAATGTTACCTGAATTTTCTCCTATGTTTTCTTCTAGGTGTTTTATAGTTTTGTGTTTCAAGTTTATGTTTATAATTCACTTTCAATTAATTTCTGGGAAAGGTGTAAAGTCTAAGTTCTTTCTAAAATTTAAAAAAAATTGGGGCACCTGGGTGGCTCAGTCGGTTAAGCATCCGACTTCGGCTCAGGTCAGGATCTCGCGGGATGTGAGTTCGAGCCCCGCGTCAGGCTCTGTGCTGCCAGCTCGGAGCCTGGAGCCTGTTTCGGATTCTGTGTCTCCCTCTCTCTGACCCTCCCCCATTCATGCTCTGTCTCTCTCTGTCTCAAAAATAAATAAATGTTAAAAAAAATTTTTTTTAATTAAAAAAAATTGCATATAGACATCACTATTTGCTGAAAAGTCTATTCTTTTTCTATTTAATTGCTTTTACTCCTTTACCAAATAACAGCTGAGAATATTTATGTGGGTCTGTTCTGGGCTCTAGATTCTGGTCCTTTGCTGTATTTTTCTCCTCTTTTCCTGGTGTGTCACTGGCTTGATTCGTATAGCTTTGTCCTAAGTCTTGAAATCATATAATGAGGATTTTCAAATTTTGTCCTGCTTCTTCAGTGTTATCTTGGACAGTCTAGGTCTTTTGTATCTATACATAAATATTCTGTTCAGTTTGTCAGTATCTACAAAGTATTTTGCTGAGATTTTGATTGAGACTTCATTGAATCTGTGGATCAAGTTAAGGATAATTGACATCTTAATACTGTGTATTCATCCATGATCACGGACTGTACATCCATTTCAACTTCTTGCATCAGAGTTTTGTAGTTTTCAGAACAGAGATCTTACACATATTTTGTTAGATTTATACCTAATTATTTAATATTTTGGTACTAGTTATGTAGTATTTTTTAAATATCTAATGCCAGTTGTTCATTACTGGTATATAGGAAAGAGTTGACTTCTGTATATTATCCTCAAATCTTGTCACCTTGCTATACTTAGTCATCATTGGCTTGAGTTTTTTGTTGATGTCTTCTGGGGGAATTTTCTACATATATAACCATGTCACCTGAAAACAAGGACATATCTCTTTCTTCCTTCCCAATCTTTATATCTTTATTTCCTTTTATTCTCTTATTGTACTAGCTAGGACTTCCAGTATGATGCTGAGTAGAGCTTGTGAGGGAGGACAACCTTTCCTTTTTCTCAGTTGTAGGGGGAAACCATTCAGCTTCTCACTAAGTATGATGTTAGCTGTAGGTTTTTATAGATGTTCTTTATCATATCAGGTTGAGAAAGTTCTCCTATTCCAAGTTTTTTTTTTTTATCATGAGTGAGTTCTAGATTTTCTCAAATGCCTTTCAACATCAGTTGATAAATTCATATTATTTTTCTTCTTTAGACTGTTGATTATTATGTGTGTTTTTTTGAGAATTGATTCTTTTATCATTATGTAATGCTCTTTTTTTTTTTTTTGGTAATATTTATTTATTTTTGAGAGAGAGGGCGCACATGAGCAGGGGAGGGGCAGAAAGAGGAAGACACAGAACTGGAAGCAGGCTCCAGGCTCTGAGCTATCAGCACAGAGCCCAAGGCAAGGCTCGAACTCATGAACTGCGAGATCATGACCTGAACCAAAGTCGGACCCTTAATCAACTGAGCAACCCAGGTACCCTGCTCCTCTTCGTCTGGGACAATTTTTCTTGTTCTGAAGTCTGCTCTACCTGAAATGAATACAGCTACTCCAACTTTTGATTAGCGTTAGCATGGTATACCTACTTTAACCTATGCGAGTCTTGATATTTAAGTGAGTTTCTTGTAAACAACATATAGTTGGGTTTTCTTTTTTTAACCCCCTCTCACAACCTCTTACAACCTTTTAATTGATATATTTATACCACTCACATTTAAAGTGATTAGTGATATATTTGGATTAATGTCCACTGTGTTTATAACTGATTTTCCGTTTGTTGCCCTTGTTCTTTATTTCTCCACAGCAACCCTTTCCTGACTTTTGTGGTTTAAATTGAGCATTTTATTATTTAATGTTATATTCTCTCTTACCATATAAATTATACTTCTTTAATTTTTTTTATTAAAAAAATTTTAATGCTTTTTTTTTTGAGATAGAGAGAGAGAGAGAGACAGAGCTCAAGTGGGGGAGGGGCAGAGAGAGGGAGTCACAGAATCCAAAGCAGGTTCCAGGCCCTGAGCTGTCAGCACAGAGCCCAACGTGGGGCTTGAACTCACGAACCGCAATATCATGACCTGAGCTGAAGTCAGATGCTCAACCAACTGAGCCACCCAGGTGCCCCACTTCTTTAAATTTTTTTAATGATTGTCCTAGATATTCTAAAATATATTTACAATGAGTCTAAGTCTACTTTCAAACAAAACTGTACCACTTCTTGAGTAGATGAGGTACCTTGTAACAGTTATTCCCAATTTCTCCCTCTTATACCTTATAAACATAGTGTCATTCATTTCACTCAATATGTCATTCATTCATTCAATATGTTGTTACTATTATTACTTTTAACCAATTTTTATCTATTATATCAATTAAAAATAGGAAAAACAAAACATTATATTTCATTTATGCTTTCTTTGATGATTTGTCTTCCTATATGGAGATCTGAGTGCCTGACCAACATAATTATCCTCTCTGAAGAGCTTTTAATATTTTTTTAAATTTTTTGTATTTTATTTATTTAAGAGAGATAGCACGAGTGGGGGAGGGGCAGAGAGAAGGAGAGGGAATCCCAAGCTCCCAAGGCTCCATGCTGCCAAAGCAGAGCCTGATGAGGGGCTTGAACTCACGAAACCGTGAGATCATGACCTGAGCTGAAACTAAGAGTCTGACACTTAACTGACTGAGACACCCAGGCACCCCTTAATATTTCCTTAAAAAACGTTTTTTAAATTTTATTTTTTTATGTTCAAGAGACAGAGCACAAGTGAGGGAGGAGCAGAGAGAGAGGGAGACACAGAATCTGAAGCAGGCTCCAGTCTCTGAGCTGTCAGCACAGAACCTGCCTGATGGAGGGGCTCCAACCCAGGAACTGTGAGATCATGACCAAAGCTGAAGTCAGATGCTTAACTCACTGAGCTTCCCAGATGCCCCTAATATATATTTTTAATGGTTTTTTTTTTATCTTTGAGAAAGACAGAGCACAAGTGAGGGAGGGACAAAGAGAGAGGGAGACAGAGGATCCACAGCAGGCATATGTAGAGAGCAGAGCTGGATGCAGACCTCAAACTCACATACCCTGAAATCATGACCTGAGCTGAAGTTGGATGCTTAACTGACTGAGCCACCCAGGTACCTCTCTTTTAATATTTCCTTTAGAGCAGTTGGTTAAGTGTCCAGCAATGGTTTTGGTCATGATCTCATGGTTCATGAGTTCAAGCCCTGGGTCAGGCTCTCTGCTATCAGCACAGAGCCCACTTTAGATCCTCTGCTCCCTCTCTCTCTCTCTGCCCCTCCCCTGCTCATGCTCTTTCTCTCAGAAATAAGTAAACATCAAAACAATTTTCTTTCAGAGCATGTCGGTTTTTATTTGTCTGAGAAAATATTTCTCCTTCTCCTCATTTAAGTTTATTTATTCTTTTTAGTAATCTCTACGCCAAATGTGGGGCTCATACTCACAACCCCAAGATCAAGAGCTGCATTCTCTTCTGACTGAGCCACCCAGATGCCCCTCTCCTTCCCTTTTGAAGGATAATTTTACTGGTTATAGAATTCTAGGTGGTGAGTTTTTTTTTTTTTCTTTCATCACTAAATATTCTACTCCTTGTTTGCATGGTTTCTGATAAGCAATCTGCTACACTTATCCTTTTCTTCCACAGGTAAACTGTTTTATTTACTTCTTAGAAGGTTGTTTCTCTCTCTCTTTTACTTTGAATATGATGTATATAGGTATAAATATTTTGGTATTTATTCTACCTGATGGCCTCTGAGTTTCCTGAATCTGTACTTTGGTGCATGTCTTTAATTTTGGAAACTTCATCCATCCCTGCAAACATTTCTTTTGTTCACTACTCGCTTCTTCTGGTAGTCCAATCACCATTATGTTATAACTTTGCAAAATGTCCCCCAATTCTTAGATGTTCTGGGCGTTCTTTCTTCCATTTTATTTTTTTCCATTCTTTTTCCCTCTTTGCATTTCAGTTTAAGAAGTTTGTATTAACCTATCTTCACTCTCATTAACTGTTTTCTTTGCCAGATGCAATCTACTGATGTGCCCATCAAAGACAATCTGCATTCGTGATTTCTGTCATAGAGCTTTTGATCTCTAGCATTTCCTTTTGATTCTTAGCATTTCTATTTCTCTGATTACATTCTATATCTGGTTTTGCATGTTGTCTACCTTTTCCATTTAGAGTCCTTAACATATTAATCATATTTGTTTTACATTCTCTGATAATTCTAAAATCTATGACACATCTAAGTCCTGTTCTGACAGTTGCTCTGTCTCTGTAGACTGTTATCTCTTGTTTGTTCATTCTTTCTTTCACTCATTCTTTCTTTTTTAGATTTTATTTTTAAGTAATCTCTACCCCCAGTATGGGGCTCGAACTCATAACCTTGAGATCCAGGGTCTCATGCTCCACTAACTGAACTAGCCAGGCACCCCTCTCTTGCCTTTTAGCATACCTTGTAGTTTCTTTGGTGAAAGCCAGACATAACGTATTAGTAGGAACTGAGGTAAATCGACTTGTACTGTGAAGTTTTATGTTAACCTTACCAGGAGCTGGGCTATGTTTCATATCTGTTGTAAGTCTTTCTGCTGAAGTCGTCAAATTCCTCTAGTGTCCTTGTTTTTGTTTCCCTGTTGACTTTGGGTTCCTCCAAGGGCTCTTCCCCAGAGTGCATCTTGAGCTGTTTTAGTTGTAATCCATACTGGTGTCCTGTTGGTGCTGTGGTAAGGTGTGGGTGAGGTGAAGCATTCTATAATCTTACGATTAAATTTCATTCTTTTAGTGCGCCTGTCTCCACCGACTTTGACCTTCTTAACTGTTTTTAGCTCCGACTTTCCCACATCCCCCCCTACCTAATTTAGTTGATAGTTAGGCTAGATGGGGAAGGAGTCAGAAAATGCCCTCCCCTGGAGTGAGATAAAGATCTGATACTATATTTTCCTCTGGAGAATAGGCCTTTGGTATGAAGAATGCTTATGTGTATTTCATAATGGGTACCCTTCTTCCTTTGTCTTCCCAGAGTCCTGAGTGGTTCCTTCTTGAATCTTCACTTTACTTCTTGGGTCTTCAAATGAGAACTTGGTAGAGTTCCTGGAGGTAAAACTTTTATAAAATTTCCCGATGATTGAGGTCCCCAAGACGTTCTCATTCCCAACCCTGCCTCAGGCTACCCGGCCTCCAGCTGATGACCAAAATTACTATTTATGTGTTCCTACCAGTTTATGACTCGAGCAGCTTCTGCTCCTGTTGAGAACGTCTTGGCTGTGATTCTCTAGATTCACCTTTCTCTTCAGACTTTATGGTGGAAGCTTGCCCTGCAACCCCATTTCTCTGACAAATCCAAGGTAAGTAAGTCATCAATCTTCAGCTTGTTCAGCTTTTTTCTTGTTGTAAAGACAGAGTAATTATTTCTGAACTCTTTACATGTCAGAGCTGAAACTGAGTCTGTTTTATTCCTTTTGTGATTTCTAAATTTAAATAGCTTAAATTGTCTTAGACTAACTACTGTGCAGGACGTACCTCAACATGTGGAACATAGGCTTCGGCAGTGGGGACAAGGGGGTTTCCAAGGTTTTTCTGTTTGCTCCTTTGTGGCTACTATGGTGGATCATTTCTTGATAATAGGGTTTTCTGGCTCTCAGAACCTAACTGGATTCCAGAATCCTTCTGCCATCAATCCTGAACTTCCTAGGAGCCTTCACTGCCTGCTCACACCAGGAGACATAGCTCGTCTTCAGAGACATCCCTCTTCTTTTTTAAGAGGAGGGATTTTTTGAGATTTGCCTTTTCTGGGTTCCTCTCAGAATTTTCATGCCTTTCTCCATCTTTCCTGGCAATTACGCCCTGATATATTTAATTTTTGTTCAAAAAGGTTTTACTCAGGGTGGGATATTTGTTGATTTTTAACATTTGATACCAAAAGGCCTCCTCTGTACTCCCTATTCTTTCCCACTACATTCTGGAAGCTTCCTGCACAAGACTTGCTGATCTCAGTTGCTTTTGGCCACATTTACACATAATTTGGAGTTTGTGGATTTTTCTGTCTTCTGCTTTCACCAAAAGTTGTATTTCATGGCTTTATTTTTGTTCTCCTTTTTGCTCTATTTGGTTTCCACGAGAAGTGGGAAGACTCAAAGCTGAACAGCCACCATGTTCCTAACCTCTGTACCAACATTGGAAATAATAAAATTTTAAAAATGACAGAAAAGGGAAGGCCAGGGTCGCTGTGTTGCCTGATGCAGAGTGCAAAGTAAATGGTGCCCTCTGGAGTGGCCTAACGCAACCGCCTTTATAAACACACAACCTTCGGCCAATCTTCCCTATTTAATATAAACATTGTATTTTCTTTCTTCTTGATGTTATGTGCTTCCAGGTGGGATTTCAATAAGGAAAGAAATATTGCTGGAAATGCAAAGTCATTTGCTCTTTACTTGGAAGAGTCAGACTTTGAGATTTTGACTCTGACGAGATAATACAAGAGAGAAAATCAATTAAACTGGTTTTTGATTTGCTAGTGTTTTTTTCCCCTTCATCTCTGAACCGTGATTATATAAACAAATGATTACAAGTGATCTTAAAGGCCCTTCCATCCACCTAAACACATATACGTTCACACAGAGGAATTTTTGTTTTTAATCTGCATGAGCACTCCAGTGAAGTTTTTAGGAGAAAAATGTTTCTTTGGTGGTTTATGCCAGTTTCCTTCTCAAGGCAAAAAAACCTTAAATTAAAAATATCTCCAGTCTATGAAATTACATATGGTTTTCACATTGCCTCTGAGTAATTACTTAGATGGTAATAAAAAATATTTTAAATACATTTGCATTTAAGCATATAATTAACTGTGTCCGTGCAATTTATGTTTAAAAGAAATCTGGCGGCTTATTGAGGAAGCTAAAAGAAATATCAAAATCTGTTCTTCTCAATAAAAACGATTTTATTGCGGTTTTATAAGAATGTGTGTTGGAGAAGAAATGGAATTTACGTGGTGTCAGTCATATTTTATTACACAATTAAGGATAAATAATGGTTTTCAATGCCTCCTAAAACCAGCTTACTGTGACCCACACAGTTCCATTTAACCGTAATGCATTAGCATTGAATAGCAAAATATCTTAAAAGAGACTTCCAGAGTGTTCTCACACTTGGAGGACTTAACACACCCTTTCTAGTCCTTAATACAGCCTGGCTAGTGACTTTGCAACTGGAAAAAATGGGAGAGAGGCAGAGAGATAGAGGGAGACACAATCCAAAGCAGGCTTCAGGCTCTGAGCTGTCAGCACAGAGCCTGACGTGGGGCTCGAACTCATGAGCTGTGAGATCATGTCGTGAGCCGAAGTCGGACGCTCAACAAACTGAGCCACCCAGGAACCCCAGTTATTTAATATTTTAATGTTTTTTTTATTTAGACTAACATTAAATAGCAAATAAAATACACCATGACAAGGTGAGAGATGGTAGAAAAAAGGAAAAAGATTTATACTTTGGACCTTTAGTGATACTCTTTTCCTGCATTCCTACAAGTTATGGAGCGGCCTCTGGAAATAGCAGAGTAGTTATCTATGTAGATTCTTCCAGATTCTGCCTCTGAGGAGGTAGAGGGACATTTGGGGCTGACGGATAGAAAGGTCCCTTGGTCAGCAGCCACATGTGGGTGGATGACAGAAGACAAGGTGGTCTCTCTCTCTCAACATCTTAGCACTATGACAAATCCCCAAGATCTTGACAAATGCCTATGGAAGGGAAAGATTCCTCATTAAGACTGAGTTTACAGTACTATATACATTTCCTATTTCTGCTGTAACAAATTATGCTTAAAGTAATGCAAATACATATATATACACATACATATATACACACACACACACACACACACACATAATTTTTCTGAACCTCTTTAAGTACAATTTGAAGACCTGATGCTCTTTTATCCCTAAGTACATCTATGTGTATTTCCCAAATATGAGGAATTCCTGCAAATGACCAGTAACAATTATTAAACATCAGGAATTTACAATACTGCTATTTAATCTGTAGATCCCATTGAGATGTTTTCAATTGTTCCAGAAATATCCTGCATAGCAAAAGAAAACCCACCATCAAGAGTAGTTGTTTGTTTGTTTGTTTATTTTTGAGAGAAAGAGAGCACAAGAGCACAAGCGGGGGGGGGGGGGGGCAGAGAGAGAGAGAGAGAGAGAGAGAGAGAGGGAGGGAGACACAGAATTTGAAGCACGCGCCAGGCTCTGAGCCGTCAGCACAGAGCCCAACGTTACTCGAACCCACAAACCACGAGATCACGACCTGAGCTGAAGTTAGATGTTTAACTGACTGAGCCACCCAGGTGCCCCAGGAGTAGTTATTTTTTAGCAGCTCCCAGGTGATGCCAGTGTGCTGCTGAGAATAGAAAAACAAGAATGTGTTCAGCAGAAGCTGGGAGCAGAAGCAAAAGGGATGAGGGTTACAAATCTTCCTGGAAGATATCTGGTACTCAGGGAGCAGGTATTGCAGAACGGGGCTTCAAAGGCTGCGGGGAGAGTAGATCCGGGGAGAGGCAGGTGAAACTGGTACCATCACCCAGGTGTGGGAGGTCCACCGGCCCTGAATTTGGGGGTGAGGGCTTCCCCAGTGGGAACTTCCATCCTTTGTGCCTGAACTGACTTCTAGGGGCTGCACAGGGGGTGAGGAGCTGCAGCCCCCAAAGCTCCCAGGGAGGGGGGTTGAGAAAACCTGGGGAGTGAGGGCCCCCCGTGACTTTTTTTCGGTGCAGCTACAAATGAGGAAATAGGATGTCCATCGTGGCGGTATGCTTCAGTAGTATTGGGTAAGCAGTAGAGTAGCACTTAAAGTGGGTGAGGAGTAGATAAAAAAAAGATTAAGAAAAAAAAGGAGTAGATAAAAGTAGATAAAAAAAAAAGTCGGTATTTGCTAACCGATGAGTATTTGGTACAAGACAGCAGATGTCCTTTCTCTGTTTTGGCTATCTCCAAAACAAACCACTCCAAAAATTTCAGCTTCAAATGACCAATTTGTTATTTCTCAATTATTTATCTTTGAACTTTTTTTTGTTTTTTATTGACATAGAGTTGACATGCAATAGTACTATTATATTAATTTCAGGTATACAACGTGGTGATTTGACAATTCTGTATATTACAAAATGCTCACCACAGTAAGTGTAGTCACCGTCTGTTACCATACAAGTTATTACAATATGATTGACTACATTCCCTATGCTGTACTTTTCATCCCCAAGATGTATCTCTTTTATAATTGGAAGTTTGTATCATTTATTTCTTATTGTCATTTGCCATCATTTCTGGGGGCAAATCCAAGAGATGCTGGTAGAAAACCAGCTCTGATACCTGGCTTACCTCTATCTGAACTTGAACTATACAGTTGGCTCTCTCTTATCTCCTGACCTTCCTATTGTCTGCTCTCCTTATTGTCTACTCTACCCTGTATGTCAACTGGGGCTTAGACGAATAGATTTTTGTTGTGTTTGTTTATTTTGATGGTCTTCTGGGCAATGGAAGTCAGATGGTGGCCAGTACTAGAATAGATGACTTCACTCACTGTTCCTGGTGGGGATGAATGGAAGGCTGGGAGGTGGAAAGTCACTCTGTTCTCTCTGTGTGGTCTCAGGCCTCTCTTTCTTTGTGTCCTCTCCCAACAATATATCCATATGGTATCTGGACTTTTTGCATGGTGGCTCAGGGCTCCCCAAACTGCAATATTGGAAGTGGCCAATCCTTTGGGCTTAAGCCCAGGTCAGATATAGCATCACTTCTGCTACATCTGTTAATTCAAATAAGTTACAGGGTCAGCCTCATTCATTATAGAAAGGACTACCCGATGGTCTGAATCTGGTATTCATGGTTCCTGTGGGGACCATCTTTGGAGACTAGTTATTGATTTCTTCAAGGGCCACTGATGATGTTCCAGCCAAATGCCACAAAAAATGGCTTTAATTGGCAATAAATTAGAGCAAATGCTTTTGGTCATCATCTTGATATTTGCCAGACCTCAGCAAGTAATGGTCACGTGGTACTTCTAGGGGTACCACATCCTAACCCTGGATTCTCAGTGTCTGCAAAAATTTCTATGTCCCCAGGGCAGTGACAGAATAGGGGGAACTATGTGAGCCAGGACAGTTTGGATTTAGGAAAATACCTGCGCGGGCCTGTTTGATGATGCTGTAGGAACCTTTCCAAAGCCGCGGCGCGTTCTAACATAGCTCCAAATGGCCCAGCCTCTGGAGTTGGCTAGTAAGCTGGGGGATCCTTAGGTGTCTGAAGTGGAATATCCTTACTACAATGATATATTTATTCAAAGAACATAGAATTAAGAAATCTTTTCGCTGGGGGGGTTTGGGATGGGGCGGATGGGCCAAATCAGTGATGGACATTAAGGAGGGCACTTTTTGGGATGAGCACTGGGTGTTAAATGTAAGCGATGAATCACTAAATTCTACTCCAGAAACTATTATTACACTATATGTTAACTAAGTTGGATATAAATTGTAAAAAAAGAGAGATATCTTTTTGTATACTTTCTTTTGTGGTTTGAGACTGGCTGCATTTTTTCTTTGTTGTCATAGAAGGGAAACAAAAACCTTAGACTCCTGAAGCTTTCATGAAAGCACCGCCATCTTTCACATTTAGCAAGCTTTTCTGCACAACTTCTTAACTGCCTGCTAAAATTGTTCCTATTAGATTTAATTTTGAGGATAATAAAGTATAATTAAATGTGATCTGAGTAGTTTACCAATAATTTGCAGATACATACCAAGAAAAATAACACTGGTGTTGATCTCACCTTTCTACAGATGATCAAAACTTTTAAACTGACCGTCAATTAAACTTGCAGAAGGCTTTTATGTCTGACATCATCTCTTCTTTTACCCAACCCATAAACAAGCATCTACACATATTAAGGCATCAGTACTTTAACTCACATTTTAAGGTTTTAGTTATCTTTATAAACAGTCCCTATGTTATACTCTTGTTATTTAAGTTTAGGATCTACTAAGCCACATTAATTTTTAGGATTTTGGGGGGCCAACATTGAAACTTCATCATGTTTCCAAATGCAATTTAAATAGCCATAATTGTTGCCATTGAGTTGCTTTGTGAAATTACCTTGTAAAAACTTTAAAAGGTTGAAGTTTTCCATTTGAGAATTCTGACTACTGGTCATCTGTCTTGGGGGGGCGGTGGGGAATCTGTGGAATCAGGGAAGGGAAGGAACAGCAGAAGCGAGTCTGTGCCTCTGCTCCCTGCTGACACCCACTCAGAGTTGTTACCAGTGCATGTTGATGCCATTTCTAAACAGTCTGGTGCTACTGCTTTTGTTGATAAATTATCTTCTAACAGTAACGTCTTCTGGCTTCTCGGTTCACGGGCTAAAGAATGATGGACTTTACTGTATGGAGCATCTCTATGTGGGATAAATGGGGCTCTTCTCTTTCCCCTGGGAAACTAAGTTGTATTGGTCTGTTCCTAGTAATAAACAGTATTATGAGCCTTGTTACATAGGAAGTACATAAAACCTGCTTTGGATGATGGATTTTTATATCTCCAAAGAGGGTTAAACAGTGTATTTAAAGCTCTTATTATGCCGCTTAAATTCCTTGTTGCATTCTACAGTTTAAAAAAATGACAGTACAAAAATAGAAAAGAAAATACAAGATGATTTCACAGTTTCCCAGGGTCAAGGCAGAAATACACAAATCAGAGAGAGAAACAAAATTGCATTTAAATATATAAGCTACTGAGATTTTTTTTTTTACCTTTATTTCAAGCTTTATGTAAGTGGTTAAATTATAACTCTGCTGGACAGATATACATGATATAATTTTTTATGTAAAAGATATGACTAACTTGAGAGATTTGTACAAAACAAAATTTGTAAAATAAGGAATATGGGTTAATTAACTTGCCATGTGAATAAAATATGTGGCTTCCTTTAGAAAGTAAAGGCTTCATATAATTTGCAAGTTGCTCCCATAATGAGTCCGTTTACAATGAATATAAATTGCTACTCCATTTTCATAGTGAACAAATGAGATTTTAATGAATCATACTTACTTTAACATTCTACAGAAAAATGGACAATATAGAATTGAAATATTATGATATAATTGAACTGAAATATTCTTTATGAAAACTTCTAGATTTTAGCCTGAAGATTTTTTAAAAACCTATTTTTTATTATCCTTTAAAATGTGTCTTTCATCAACTTGGTTAACCATCATGGAAAAGTAAATTAATGTCCAATGAAAAAAACCAAGTACATCTGGTGGTGTTGCAAATTAAAAAAAAAAAAACAACAACAGTCTATATCTTTAATTAGAGTAGGGTCAAACAATTTCTGTAGACAATAGCAAAAATTTAGTTTCACACTGCTCTTACATTTTATATGGTATGATTCATCCATCCACTGAATAAACAAGTCTGTTATGTACTACCCCTAGGCTATGTACTGTGCTTACATAATTGCATTTAAGGAGTTAGAGACTAGTTTGTCAGGTGATCCTCAGGTCATTCCCATGACTTAGGGAGGTTAGGTGTGTACCATGATGACCTAGTAAGGATTAAATTTGTATTTGTTCTATTTAACTCTATAGAGAAATGTCAGGAAGTTTTCTCCATCAGTAGACAGTGAGGTTCACTTTGGATGGATTGAGGATAATTTCTGACCTCATTCTCCAAACTCCTCTAACCCCATCTGTACTCTGTCCCCCAGAAGCACAAGGAATTTGGAAAAGGGAGTAACTTTATTGTCTGGAAATGTACTGTAATGGTATATTTTTTTTCTTTTTATGATGCTAAAAGGAGAAGTTTCTACACACCAGAAAGACAGGGATTAGGAAGAGAGATGTGGTCTTTAGATCCTTAAAGTTGTAGTATCCTAAGTCCTCATCTTATGGGTTAGTAGGTGCGCTCAGGGAAAGACTGCTGTACCTAGGCCTCAGGCCCTGCCCAAGATAGAGGTCACAACCTCCTTGTGGCCCATTGGTTCTCCACTGGGGGGGTGTCATTTTGCCCTCAGGGGACAGTTGGCAGTATCTGGAGACATTTTTTATTTTGGTGACATGGAGTTGTTATAGGCAAGAAGTGAATAGAGGCCAGGGATTATGCTAAACATCCTACAATTCATCCTACAATTCATTATGCTAAACCCCTACAACAAGGGTTGTCCTGTTCAATATGTCAACAGCGCTGAAATTGGAAAACCCTATTGTAACTGGAGGGCTTAAGCATAGCACCTTGTACATGGGATATACTCAGGAAATGCTTCTTGAGTGAATTGATGAATGCGTGGGTGAATAAATAACTAAACTACCTAATTATAGACAGTGATCACTTTAACAAGTCAATATTGTGCTCAACTCTATATCTAGTGGGACTGGAGGGACTAACTCTAAATTAGCCTAGGAAGACCAGAGAAAGTGGTTTTCTGTGGGGTACTGCTACTATCCTGCTGTTTATTGGAGCTTATGGTTTATTTAATCAGCCCATTATTAAGGATTATATTCATTTAACACCTATTTCTTGAGCACCTATATGGGTCAGATGCCACTCTACATACTGTGTATAGAACTGAAAAATACAACAAAGGTTCTTATTTTCATAGAGTTTGTAGCCTACATAAGAGAAGGAAAGACTAGCATATTTCCATAGATAAATACATATGGATGAATTGGGAGCATACTAATAGATTTCATAGAAAGATTAAGTTCCTAGAGAGTGCTCTAGGATTTGGGGTATTGGTCAAGGGAGATTTTTTTTCTATAATGTGTGAATACTTTTTACAAGAATATACTTGTACATATTTGTGTAATGAAAAATTAAACAATGCCATAAAAGTAGTAATGTATCCTTAAAAATAAGGATTTACTTTACTGTTTGATTAACATTTTTGTATTTCTTGTTTTCCCAACATTCTATTGTAAAAATTTTCAAACATTCAGAGAAGTTGAACGACTTATACAGCCAACATCCAGACCTTCACCATCTGGATTTTGCAATTAACATTTTATTATACTTGCCTTATCCCATACCCACCCATCTATCCAGGCCTCTATCCATCCATCAATACATGTTTTAAAAATTTATTTCAGAGTAAGTTCATTGCATCAATGCACTTCTTTCTAAATACCTCAGCATGTATATCATTAACTAGAACTTCATATGTGTTTACAATTCAAACATACTTTTTATTAACACTACCTTGTTATGCAACACAAGATACACGAAATGTCAGTTCTGTTTTATGGGTCTACCTTCCTTGTTCAAGTAGGATCAAGATAGAAGTCTGATCTCTAAAACGGTGATTTTTATAACACTTTTCCTTAAGGGGCACTCCCTTTTAGTCACTTTACATTTAGCTCTCTTATTAATGAAAGGATCTCTTGGCTGAGCCATTATTCTTTCTAATGATAAATTCCCACCCCAAACTAAAGAAACATAACAGAACTCCAAACTAAGAAAACATCTGGAGGGAGATGGTTTACACTTCCAGAAGGCACTGCTGGTAGTATTCTCCATGGCTTTGAAAATCCTGCCACACTCGGAATAGGTAGCTTTTCCATCATATATATGAAGCCCAACTGGGATGAGTGCAGGAACCTTGTCTATTTTGTTTACAATTTTCTCTTCAGAGTATAGTTCAATGACTGTCACATAGTAGGTCCTCAATAAAAATATGTTGAATGGATGAATGAAAGAATGAGGGCCTTGCACATAGATGCTATACAGTAGGTTTTTTTGTGAACTTGATTAATAAACTTGCCTATCGAAAGGGCAGGACAGTGATGACCTGCTGGCATTGGTACTTACAGAGTCTTTGTCTCCTTCCAAAACATCAATATACAGAATATTACAGGCAAACTTGGGAAATATGGAATTCAACAACTTCATAAGAAAGCTAGAACCACAAAGCTTCACCTTAATTAATTGGAAAAACATTGGTTAGTTGTCCATGAATACAGGAATAAACATTTATCTCCTAGCTGTTACACTGAATATAGTATATAAACTTGTCGATTTCTTTGTGGTATTGAAAAGTGTTATGGTGACATGATCTTGATACTTTGCAAATGTCATATTAAAATGTTGAAGGGACATTTTGGGTAAATATGAGCAAGTACATAAATGGGGACTCTCCATTCTTAAAGTGGACTAGTAAGAAAAGATAAATAGAGTAAAGAATGTGGGCTTTGAAGTCAGAAAGACTGGCTTTCAGCCATCGTGCTCACACTACCACATTTCCTAATCTACATATGATGATGCTTCTACTGCTTTGTTGTTTCAAGAAGTAAATCAGACAAACTGCTTAGTAGAATTCCTGGAGGTAAATACTTCATATTTGATAGTTTTCTTCTTTCGTTCAGGGAAAAAAATATTTAAAAAATTCTATGACAACAGTATGCATAGTACACAGTACATACAAGAGTATGCGTATCAAAATTATATATATAAATACGTTAAAAATTTAAAGATATTACAAAGTTTAGTGCTATTACAAATACCTTTTTAAATTTTCATTTTCTGCTTAATCAATGGCTATCATTGATTTTTATATATTGATGTGGTATCAGCAGCTTTGCTAACCTCACTTATTAAGGTTAAGAATTTATCTCTTGATCCATTTAGATAGTCTATATAAACACATCATAACATTAGCAAAGGATGCCTGCTCTATTTCTTTTTCAATTCTTTAATCTTTTCTTTAATTTTCTTGCCTCCTAATTTTGATCAGTCTCTCCCATGCAATGTTGAAGAGAAGGGTCAGCTTTGTCGTGTTCCCTATATCAGAGTAAGACCTTTCAATGTTTTAACTTTATGATGCTAGCTATAGGATTATTGGGGGAGAAATAGCCATTGTCATACTGCAAGTGTCTATTATATTCTTAGATTGCTAAACGCATTTGATATAAGTGAATGGTAAATTCTATCAAATACTTTTTTCTGCATCTATTGTAATAATCATATATTTCTTTTTTCATCTCTCAATGTAGCAAATTGCACATTGATATTTTGATGCTTAAATAATCTTGTATTCCCATAGCAAATAAAATTTGGTAATGATATATCTATCTATATCTGTATAGATATCTATCTAGATAGATATCTATATCTATATAGATATCTATCTATATATCTATCTTGATATCTATCTATATATCTATCTATATATCTATCTTATATCTATATATATATCTATAGATAGATATCTAGATAGATATCTATCTAGATAGATATCTATATCTATATATCTATATATATATCTATATATCTATATATATCTATATATATCTATATACCATATATATATGGTAATGATAGATATCTATATCTATATATCTATATAGATATCTATATATCTATATAGATATCTATATATCTATATAGATATCTATAGATATCTATATAGATATAGATAGATATAGATAGATAGATTTTTTTTTAATTTGAGAAAGAGAGGGAGAGAGAGAATCCCAAGCAGGCTCCATGCTGTCAGTTCAGAGCCCTACATGGGCTCCCTGAACTGAAATCAAGAGTTGGTCACTTAACCATGACCCGGCGGCCGTGGACATGATATTTTTATCTTTTTTAATATATTGCTGGATCCTGTTAGCTAAGTCGAAGTCTAGATTTTTTTGTATTTAGGTCATAGATGAGATTGGCCTGTGATTTTCCTTTCTTATTCTGTCTGTGTCAGTTTGTGCTATCAAGGTTTTGCCACATCATAGAAACCTTTTCTGGTATAGATACAGATATCCAGGGATTAGAGTATTTTTTGTTTGGTTTTGTTTATTGTTTGTGTGTGTGTGTGTGTGTGTGTGTGTGTGTGTGTGTGTGTGTGTGTGATTTAATTATAGATTCATTTTAATCGTTATAGGATTAATCAGGTTTTTTAATTTCATTTTTATAGTTTTTGATAAAGTTAATTTTCTAGGGATTTTTCCATTTCATGTGAGTTTTTCAACTTATTAGAGTAAAAGTCGTTTTTAATATCATCTTATCTTTTTTGGGGTGCCTAGATGGCTCAGTTGGCTAAGTGGCCAACTTAGGCTCAGGTCATGATCTCATGGTTTGTGGGTTTGAGCCTTGTGTCAGGCTCTGTGCTGACAGCTTAGAGCCTGGAGCCTGTTCCAGATTCTGTGTCTCCCTCTCTCTGCCCCTGCCTTTCTTGCACTCTGTCTCTCTCTCTCTCTCAAAAATAAATAAACATAAAAAAATTAAAAAATATATTATCATCTTATCTTTTTGATGGTTGAACGATCTATAATTATTTTACAGTGCTGTTATTGGGTATTTGTGTTTTCTCTCCAATTCTTCACCATTTTTGTCCCAGATATAGAACTTTTGTTAATCTTTTCAGAGAGAAAATTTTGGCTTTGTTGATTTCCTTTATTCTATGTTTATTCTATATTTTGTTGCTTTCTGCTCTTATGTTTATCAGTTTCTTTGCCTTCTGTTCTTATACTTTAATACACTCTTCTTCCTCACACTCCTTCAGTTAGGTAAATGGGTGTGTGCTTAGCTCATGATATTGGGCCTTTTTAATATTTTTCCTCTAGATATCACGTTAGAAGTGGTTCGCAGCCTGGGACAATTCTGCCCTCCTCCAGGGACATTTGATAGTATCTCTAGATATTTTTTGATTGTCACAATGTGGGGGCAATGCTGCCAGTCTTTAGTCGGGGAGAAGCCAGGAATACTGCTAAACATCTTTCAATGCACAGGACACCCCCGACAGCAAGGAATCATCCAGCCCTAAATGTCACTTATACTGAGGTTGAGAAAACCTGATTTAAAGCATTCTGGAAGTTTTGAAATGTAACATTTTGTTATAATTCAGTTAAAAATACTTTCTAATTTCCATTTTGATTACTTCTTTAACCATGTGTGATTTATATGTTTTAAGCTTTAATTTATAACCATATGGGAAATTCCTTCCTCTCTTTTTTTGACTGACTGAAGCTTTTAATTTCCTGCTTTAATGAATTGTGATCATAAAACACACTGTATGTTTTCAGCCCTTTGAAATTCCCTGAGACATGCTTTGTGGCCCAGTAAATGATTAATTTTGTACATGTTCAGTCTATCTTGGGGAAAGAAAATGCTTCTGCAGTTGTTGGATGAAATGCTGTTTATATATTAGATTAGTTTTAATGATTAAGTTATTGATATTTTGGGTGCATATTTGAAAAGTTATCAAAAAATAGTTTTAAAAATTTCCACTAGGACTTTAATTACTTACCTTCTCATTGCATTTCCTTCAGGTTTTGCTTTATATATTGTGAAGTTGAGTTTAGGTATGTAAAAAATATAGAATTGTTATTCCTTCCTGGTGAAAAATCATTATGAAGAGATCATGAAAAATCTATTAATCCTGAATACTGTTCTTTTTTTTTGCCTTTAAATTTACTTTGTCTAATATTAATGAAGCTATACAGTCTTTCTTTTGTTAAGTGCTTCTATGATCTATCTTTTGCCATTTTATTTTTAACACTTGTGAATCCTTATGCATTTTAGGTATCTCTTGTAAATAACGTATGTGTATAGATATATAGCAATCTAATGTGACAAGCTTTGTCTATATTCCATTGATATTTAATATGATTATGAAATATTTGGGTTACATCTACTGTTTTACTGTCTACTTTCTATTGTCATGCTAGATTTCTATGTTCTGTGTTCTATATCCTGTTTTAATTTCTTTTATTTTGAATTTTTCCCCTATTTTGGATTGGTAATCTAAATTAAAAAAAATTTCTCCTTTACTAGTTTGGAAATTAAATACTTTTCCTTTAGTTGTTACTCAAAAAAAAAAAAAATACAACCTGCATCCTGTACTAATCAACACAATGTTAATTTGCACTTTGCTCCAGACAGTAAAAGGACCAAATTTTGCTTTAATTTTCTTTCTCCTGACTCATATGATATTACTTTTGTGTATTTTATTTTTTTTAATTTTTTTTCAACGTTTATTTATTTTTTTTGGGACAGAGAGAGGCAGAGCATGAACGGGGGAGGGGCAGAGAGAGAGAGAGACACAGAATCGGAAACAGGTTCCAGGCTCTGAGCCATCAGCCCAGAGCCCGACGCAGGGCTCGAACTCCCGGACCGCGAGATCGTGACCTGGCTGAAGTCGGACGCTTAACCGACTGCGCCACCCAGGCGCCCCTACTTTTGTGTATTTTAATTAGTACTGTGTTTTATATTACACAGCCCCATTTTTTTAGTGTTTATATCATCACATTTTACTTTGACTGATATGTTCATTATTGTTTCTCTTCATTCTTCCCCATATCTCCTATCTTCAATCTGCAGTCATTTTTCCTTTTTTATTTTTAATTTTTATTATTATGCTTTTTAAATTTTAATTTTTGTCATTTTCCACCTTCTGTTTTCACTTTTTCTATTTTTTAAGTGTTGGTCTACTGACAGTAAATTCCCTTAGGTTTTGTTTGACTAAACTTTAAAAGATTTCACCTTAAATATTGAGGGACATTTTTGATGGGTTTAAAATTCTTGACTGACAGATTTAGTGGGGACGCACACACTGAAAATATTATCTCACTATTTTCTGGGCTCCATTGTTGCTACTGCTATAACCACTATTTGTTGAGAGGTTAATTGTCTTTTGTCTCAGCCTGATTTTTATGATTTTCTTTCTTTATCTTTGAACTTTCTGGAGTTTTGATATGATGTGGCTAAGTGTGGATTTTGTCTTTCAATTTATCCTCTTTGTTATCTCTTAGTATTCTTGAATTAGTGTATAGTATTGGTGTCTTTGAACAGTTTGAAAAGTTTTTAGCCATTATCTTGTCAAGGATTGTTTCTACCTAAGTCTTGCTTTATATTCACTCTAGAACTCTAATTAAATGTGTACCTTTTCATGGCAACCTCTATGTTGCTTATATCTCTCATCCTTTTGTGTCTTTTTACTTTGCCGAGAATAACTTCTTTTAGCCTATCTTCCACTTCACTAATTTTATCCTTGGCTCTATCTAATCTTATAGAGCCCATTCATTGAGTTCCTAAATATTTTTCAATTCTAGAATTTTTATTTATTTAGGTTTTCAAAATTTATATGACAGTTTATGTATTTTCAGTTCTTTGGCAAAACTTTTAAAACTTGTCTTTAATCTTCTAAACTTATTTAGACATAGCTGGTTTAAAGTCTGGATCTGATAGTTTCAGTGTCTGAAATCTTTATTTTTCAAAAAAATTTTATTTATTTATTTTGAGAGAAAGAGTGAACGAGCAGAGAAGGGGCAAAGAGGGAGACAGAATCCCAAGCAGGCTCCACGCAGTCAGCTCAGAGCCTGATGTGGGGCTCAGACCTGTGAACTATGAGATCATGACCTGAGCTAAAACCAAGTTGATGCCTAACCGACTGAGCCACCCAGGTGTCCTGAAATCTTTATATGTCTGTTTATGTTGTCCTTTGTTTCTGATTCATTTATCTCTTAATTTGCTACTTAACTAAGTAATTTTGAGCTGAATATTGTACTTTGTTATGTGTGGAAATGATTTTAGGCTGAAGATGTCTTCCACTGAGAGGATTTTTATAACTTTTGTTAGACACCAATAGGCACTAGCAATCTAAGCTGACCTTAAACCAATTTCAGGGCTTGATATTTTCTGGACCAAGCAAATGGTTCAAAGTCAGGCTGCAGTCCTTGAAAGCAGCACTCAGGTGGTATACTTCTAGCTCACCCTTATGTCTGGGTTACAGTCTTTCTGTTCTCAGTGCAGTCATGGAATGATTTATCAGAGTCCCTACTTGGTGAGCCCTGGACTTCACATTCATTTAACTAGCTCTAAGAAAGTCTTCTAGAAAAGCAATCCTCAGGGCAAAAGTGATTCCAAATACTAGGTTCATGTCTACACATTTCCAGTTTCTCCTGAATCTTGACCTGGTAACTTTTTATAGCTTCCTTTAGGAATTATATGTATGTATGTATGTATTTATGTATGTATGTATGTATGTATGTATTTTAGGAATTTTATGCTTTTAAAATAATTAAGTAATTTTCCAGCACCTGAATTTTCTGCAGTAGAGGAATTGGTCTAAATAACCGAGAACACCCTTACTGTGACCTGAGATCTCTATTCTTCATATTTATTGTTTTCTCCCTGCCTTGAGTTTATTCTGTTTTTTCTTTTTAAATTCTTAGGTCAATTATTGGCTCATTAATGGTGGCTATTTTTACTCTTCATCAGTAATCATATATGATAATAAATTTCCATCTACCCCTTTGTGTTACACAAGTTTTATTACATAAATATCTATAATATTTTCATCATTATTGATTTATAAATATATTCTACTTTTTATTCACTTATCTCTTTGTCCTTGATCCCTTGTTGTTTAGATAAGTGTGTCCTGAATTTTTAGACAAATAGATTTTTTTTCCAATGACATTTTTGCTTTTGATTTTTAATTAAGTTGCATTGTGAACATGGTAGGTTTTATGCCAGTATTCTAAATGTGTTGAAGCTTTCTATGTGACTTTGTTTATGGTCCATTTTTGTAAACGTTTCATGTGTACTGTAAAAGAATGTGTACTCCCCAGTTGTTGGAGTACCCAATTTCTGCACACAAAAGTCTACCTGTTTATATTATACTATATATTTTGATAGGCTGCTTCAAATATATCCTCAATGAATTTTTTTTCTTTTTGATTTATCAATAACTGAGAAAGTTATACTAAATAATCCTTCTATGATGGTACATTTTCCAGTTTATTATAATTTTTCCATTAAAATATACTGAGGTTATATCATTCGTCATGAACTTTTTTTTCTTTTTGCCACTTGTCATTATTTGCCTTATGCCTTTTCCATATTTGAAATTTTCTGTGGCTTCATATAGTGCCTACATATCCCCAAAATAAGTAACTGGATTTGGTATTTTAATCCAGTCTAATGATTGTTATCATTTAACTGAGTATTCAACTAATTTACATTGACTATAAATATTTACATGTTCGCATCTATTTCTACCATCTTACTTTGTGCTTTCTATGTGCTTTGTGTATTCTATTTTTCTCCCTTTTTTTCATTTTTGAATGTTTTTATTCTTTTTAATTCCATTTACTCCTTCCTCATTTTGAAGATTATGCTCTGTACATCCATTTTTTACACACTGTTTACCCTATATCTTAATGTGTACCCTTAACTAAGTCTATTGTTAATATTATTGCCTCCTGCTGAAGAATACAAGGAGGAATGTTAGGACATTTTAGACTACTCTCTGCCAACTTAAACGGTACTGTCTTCCAGTATTTCAGTTTTATCTTGCTTTTTTTTTTAACTCTACAAAGAATTAGTCTTTATAACCCTTATTACTTTATACATCAACACTTGTTTAAATTTGCCCACATACTTACTATTTGTCTACTATTCCTTCTTGCATTTTAGAATAATCCCAATAATTTCTTTTATGTTTGAGGTACATAATTTAGATATTTGATTTCAGTGAGCATCTATTGCTGTAAGTGGTAAATTCAGGTTTTGTTTGGTCTAAAAGTATTTTTATTTCATCATTTTTGAAAGGTGATTTTGCTAGATATTTAATTCTTGGTTGATAGTTATCTTTTTTCCTCAGGATTCTGAAGACGTAAGTTCACTTTTTTTTCTGATTTCTATTGTTGTTGTGAACTTAGCCATCAGTGTATTTGTTGTTCATTTTTTAGGTAACATGTCTTTTTTTTCTGGTTACTTTTTTTTAATGTTTACTTATTTATTTTGAGAGAGAGAGAACAAGGGAGGGGCAGAGGGAGAGAGGGAGAAAGAGAGAGAGAGAGAGAATCTATCCTGTTAGCACAGAGCCTGATATGGGGCTCAAACCCATGAACCATGAGATCATAACCTGAGCCCCAATCAAGAGTGGGATGCTTAAATGACTGAGCCACCCCGGTGCCCTTTTCTGGCTACTTTAAAAATCTTTTTCTTTCCTTTTCTGCATTTTGACTGTGCTATGTGTATGGACATATGTCTTTTTTTCTTTATCCTTTTAGGAATTCATTGGACCTCCTAAATTTAAAGATTTTTACCTATCAGCACATCTAGAAGGTTCTCAGCCATTATCCCTTCAATAGTGCCTCTTCATTATTCTCTCTATAATCTCCTTCTAGAATATTTATTTGACATATCATGTGTTTTCAAATCAGCCTCTGTTCCTCTCACATTTTCCTTCTCTTAGTCTTTCTGTGCTGCAGTTCTGAAATTTCTTTAAATCTCTCTTTAGATTCACTAATAACTTCTTCATGTTTGCCTTATTTTTGCTGTTTAACCTACTTTCAAGTTTTAAATTACTTTTCATTTTTTAAAAGTTCTATTTGCTTCATCTTTAAGCATGCTTGAAAAAAAGTTCTGTTCTTTGCTCAAGTTTCCCCGACTATCTTTGATGATTTTAAATGTATTCACTGGACTTAATTTATATTCTGTACTCCATAATTCCATTACTTAGTGTTTCATAGGTTTCATCCCAATGTGATGTTTGTAGATTTCTTCAGGCACTCACTCACAGTAGAGTGGAAACATTCTGAGATAAGAATAAACAATTAATCCCTCCAGGAGAAATTTCAGTGAGCTTTTTGCCAGTTTCCTGAGGACACTACCAATTGGAGAACACTTTAAGTTAAATTTTTACTTGAGGCTTTTTGTATTACATGTGTGGTAGGAATCCCAGCTTTTGACTGATAAGAGAATTGAGTTGAATAGGGGATTTTCCAGGAAAATAATAGTGTTTAGCTATAGGCCCCTGTGGGACTCCTTACTCACAAGGGACTCGTCCATGGACTAGAGGAGGCCGAGCAGTATGCTCACAGGGACATATATTTTATCAGTATTGTCAAAATATGATATTTAAACTATAGTTGCTTCAAACCACTCTCTGGTTACATTCCAATATTTCTCCTGTGTCACACTTCCCT